>NW_026780816.1:0-24260 GCF_030144855.1 Hypanus sabinus
AGAGAGGGGAAGGAGGGAGAGGATCGGTGAAAAGAATGTGAGAGAGTGAAGAAGGAAGAGGGTTGGAAAGAATGTGAGAGAGGGTAGGGAGGAAGAGGTGGGAAAGAACTGTGAGCGAGAGAGAGTGAAAGAAGGAAGAGAGGTTGGGAAAGAATGATGAGAGAGGGTAGGAAAGGAAGATGAGGGAAAGAATGTGAGAGAGGGAAGGATTGGAGATGAGTGGGGAAAGAATGTGAGAGAGAGGGAAGAAGGAAAGGTGGGGAAAGAATGTGAGAGAGAGGGAAGAGAAGGAAGAGGTGGGGAAAGATGTGCAGAGGGAGGAGAGGTTAAGAGATGACTGGGAAAGAATGTGAGACAGGGAAGGAAGGATGAGGTGGGGAAAAGTTGTGTAGAGAGGGATGGAGGAAGACTTCTGGAAAGAATGTGAGAGAGGGAAGGCAGGAAGAGGTGGGGGAAAGAATGTGAGAGTGAGGGTTAAGGAGGGAGAGGTGGGGAAAGAAGGTGAGAGAGGTAGGATGATGAGGGGGAAGAATGTGAGAGAGAGTTAAGGTAGGATGTGGGGATAGAGTGAGAGAGGGTAGGATGGAAGAGGAGGGATGATTGTGAGAGAGGGGTAGAGGAGAGGAGGGGGAATGAATGAGAGAGGAGTGAAGAAGAGTGGGTAAGAATGAGAGATGGAGGGAAGATGAGGGAGTATGTGAGAGAGGGAGAAGGAAGAGGTGGGGAAAGATGTGAGAGAGAGAGGAAGATATGGAAGAAGGTGGGGAAAGAATGTGAGAGTGGGAAGGAGGAGAGGTGGGAAGATGTGAGAGAGAGGGAAAGGAGGGACGAGTGTGATAGTTTGTTGTGTGGTGGTGAGTTGTTGAGGGAGGGAAGGTGTGGGGTAGGAAGGAGATGGTGGGAATGAATTGTGAGAGAGGGAAGGGAAGGAAGAGGTGGGAAAGAATGTGAGAGGACTAGGAAGGGAGGTGGGTATGAATTGAGTGAAAGGGAAGGATGAAGTGTGGGAAGAGATTGTGAGGAGTGTTGGAAGAGGTGGGGAATGAATGAGAGAGGGTTGGAAAGGAAGAGGTGGGGAAAGAATGACGAGAAGAGTGAGGGAAGAATGTGAGAGAGGGTAGGAAGGAAGAGGTGGGGAAAGAATGTGAGAGAGAGGGAAGAAGAGGAGGTGGGGAAAGAATGTGAGAGAGGGAATGAAGGAAGAGGTGGGAAAGAATGTGTGAGAGAGGGAAGGAGGGAAGAGGTGGTGAAAGAATGTGAGAGAGTGAAGGAAGGAAGAAGTTGGGAAAGAATGTGAGAGAGGGTAGGAAGGAAGAGGTGGGGAAAGAATGTGAGAGAGGAAGGATGGAAGAGGAGTGGAATGAATGTGAGAGAGGGTAGGATGGAAGAGGTGGGGAAAGAATGTGAGAGAGAGAGGGATAGAAAGGAAGAGGTGGGAAAGAATGTGAGAGAGGGAAGGAGGAAGAGGTGGGAAAGAATGTGAGAGAGAGGGAAGGAGGAAGATGGTGTGAATGAATGTGAGAGAGTGAAGGAAGGAAGAGGTTTGGGAAAGAATGTGAGAGAGGGCAGGGAAGGAAGAGGTGGGAAAGCATGTGAGAGAGAGTGAAGGAAGGAAGAGGTTGGGAAAGAATGTGAGAGAGGTAAGGAAGAAGATGTGGGGAAAGAATTGTGAGAGACGAGGGGAAGGATGGAAGAGGTGGGGAAATGAATGTGAGAGAGAGGCGAAGACAGGAAGAGGTGGGGAAAGAATGTGAGAGAGGGAAGGAAGGAAGAGGTGGGGAAAGAATGTGAGAGAGAGAGTTAAGGGAAGGATGAGCTGGGGGAAAGAATGTGATACAGGGAAGGAAGGATGAGGTGGGGAAATTGTGTCAGAGGGATGGTAGGAAGACATCTGGAAAAAATGTGAGAGAGGGAAGGAGAGGAAGAGGTGGGGAAAGAATGTGAGAGAGAGGGAAGGAGGGAAGAGGTGTGAAAGAATGTGAGAGTGAAGGAAGGAAGAGGTTGGAAAGAATGTGAGAGAGGGTAGGAAGGAAGATGAGGGGAAAGAATGTGAGAGAGAGGGAAGGATGGAAGAGGTGGGGAAGAATGTGAGAGAGAGAGGGAAGAAAGGAAGAGGTGGGGAAAGAATGTGAGAGAGGGAAGGAAGGAAGAGGTGGGGAAAGAATGTGAGAGAGAGGGAAGGAGGGAAGAGGTGGTGAAAGAATGTGAGAGAGGGAAGGAAGGAAGAGGAGGGTAAAGAATTTGAGAGAACGAAGGAAGAGGTGTGGACAGAATATGTGAGAGGGAAGGAAGGAAGAGGTGAGTAAAGAATGTGAGAGAGGGTATGCAGGAAGAGGTGGGGAAAGAATGAGAGAGGGAGGGAAAGAAGAGGTGGGGATAGAATGAGAGACGGAGGGAAGATGAGGGGAAAGAATGTGAGAGAGGGTAGGAAGGAAGAGGTGGGAAAGAATGTGAGAGAGAGAGGGAAGAAAGGAAGAGGTGGGGAAAGAATGTGAGAGAGGGAATGAAGGAAGAGGTGGGGAAAGAATGTGAGAGAGAGGGAAGGAGGGAAGAGGTGGTGAAAGAATGTGAGAGAGTGAAGGAAGGAAGAAGTTGGGAAAGAATGTGAGAGAGGGTAGGAAGGAAGAGGTGGGGAAAGAATGTGAGACAGAGGGAAGGATGGAAGAGGTGGTGAAAGAATGTGAGAGAGGGAAGGAAGGAAGAGGAGTGGAATGAATGTGAGAGAGGGTAGGATGGAAGAGGTGGGGAAAGAATGTGAGAGAGAGAGGGAAGAAAGGAAGAGGTGGGGAAAGAATCTGAGAGAGGGAAGGAAGGAAGAGGTGGGGAAAGAATGTGAGAGAGAGGGAAGGAGGGAAGAGGTGGTGAAGAATGTGAGAGAGTGAAGGAAGGAAGAGGTTGGGAAAGAATGTGAGAGAGGGTAGGAAGGAAGAGGTGGGGAAAGAATGTGAGAGAGAGTGAAGGAAGGAAGAGGTTGGGAAAGAATGTGAGAGAGGGTAGGAAGGAAGATGAGGGGAAAGAATGTGAGAGAGAGGGAAGGATGGAAGAGGTGGGGAAAGAATGTGAGAGAGAGGGAAGACAGGAAGAGGTGTGGAAAGAATGTGAGAGAGGGAAGGAAGGAAGAGGTGGGGAAAGAATGTGAGAGAGAGAGTTAAGGAAGGATGAGCTGGGAAAGAATGTGAGAGAGGGTAGGAAGGAAGATGAGGGGAAAGAATGTGAGAGAGAGGAAGGATGGAAGAGGTGGGGAAAGAATGAGAGAGGGATGGAAAGAAGAGGTGGGGAAAGAATGAGAGATGGAGGGAAGATGAGGGGAAAGAATGTGAGAGAGGGTAGGAAGGAAGAGGTGGGGAAAGATTGTGAGAGAGAGAGAGGGAGAAAGGAAGAGGTGGGGAAAGAATGTGAGAGAGGGAAGGAAGGAAGAGGTGGGGAAAGAATGTGAGAGAGAGGGAAGGAGGGAAGAGGTGGTGAAAGAATGTGAGAGAGTGGAGGAAGGAAGAGGAGGGGAAAGAATGTGAGAGAGGGTAGGAAGGAATAGGTGGGGAAAGAATGTGAGAGAGAGAGGGAAGGATGGAAGAGGTGGGGAAAGAATGTGAGAGAGGGAAGGAAGGAAGAGGAGGGTAAAGAATTTGAGAGAATGAAGGAAGAGGTGTGGACAGAATATGTGAGAGGGAAGGAATGAAGAGGTGAGTAAAGAATGTGAGAGAGGGTATGCAGGAAGAGGTGGGGAAAGAATGATAGAGGGATGGAAAGAAGAGGTGGGGAAAGAATGAGAGACGGAGGGAAGATGAGGGGAAAGAATGTGAGAGAGGGTAGGAAGGAAGAGGTGGGGAAAGAATGTGAGAGAGAGAGGGAAGAAAGGAAGAGGTGGGGAAAGAATGTGAGAGAGGGAATGAAGGAAGAGGTGGGGAAAGAATGTGAGAGAGAGGGAGGAGGGAAGAGGTGGTGAAAGAATGTGAGAGAGTGAAGGAAGGAAGAAGTTGGGAAAGAATGTGAGAGAGGGTAGGAAGGAAGAGGTGGGGAAAGAATGTGAGAGAGGGAAGGAAGGAAGAGGAGTGGAATGAATGTGAGAGAGGGTAGGATGGAAGAGGTGGGGAAAGAATGTGAGAGAGAGAGGGAAGAAAGGAAGAGGTGGGGAAAGAATGTGAGAGAGGGAAGGAAGGAAGAGGTGGGGAAAGAATGTGAGAGAGAGGGAAGGAGGGAAGAGGTGGTGAAAGAATGTGAGAGAGTGAAGGAAGGAAGAGGTTGGGAAAGAATGTGAGAGAAGGTAGGAAGGAAGAGGTGGGGAAAGAATGTGAGAGAGAGTGAAGGAAGGAAGAGGTTGGGAAAGAATGTGAGAGAGGGTAGGAAGGAAGATGAGGGGAAAGAATGTGAGAGAGAGGGAAGGATGGAAGAGGTGGGGAAAGAATGTGAGAGAGAGGGAAGACAGGAAGAGGTGGGGAAAGAATGTGAGAGAGGGAAGGAAGGAAGAGGTGGGGAAAGAATGTGAGAGAGAGAGTTAAGGAAGGATGAGCTGGGGAAAGAATGTGATACAGGGAAGGAAGGATGAGGTGGGGAAATTGTGTCAGAGGGATGGTAGGAAGACATCTGGAAAAAATGTGAGAGAGGGAAGGAAGGAAGAGGTGGGGGGTGGGGGGAAAGAATGTGAGAGAGAGGAAGGAGGGAAGAGGTGGTGAAAGAATGTGAGAGAGTGAAGGAAGGAAGAGGTTGGGAAAGAATGGGTGAGAGAGGGTAGAAGGAAGATGAGGGAAAGAATGTGAGAGAGAGGGAAGGATGGAAGAGGTGGGGAAAGAATGTGAGAGAGAGAGGGAAGAAAGGAAGAGGTGGGGAAAGAATGTGAGAGAGGGAAGGAAGGAAGAGGTGGGGAAAGAAAGTGAGAGAGAGGGAAGGAGGGAAGAGGTGGTGAAAGAATGTGAGAGAGTGAAGGAAGGAAGAGGTTGGGAAAGAATGTGAGAGAGGGTAGGAAGGAAGAGGTGGGGAAAGAATGTGAGAGAGAGAGGGAAGGAAGAGGAGTGGAAAGAATGTGAGAGAGGGAAGGAAGGAAGAGGAGTGGAATGAATGTGAGAGAGGGTAGGAAGGAAGATGTGGGGAAAGAATGTGAGAGAGAGAGGGAAGGATGGAAGAGGTGGGGAAAGAATGTGAGAGAGAGAGGGAAGGAAGGAAGAGGTGGGGAAAGAATGTGAGAGAGGGAAGGAAGGAAGAGGAGGGGAAAGAATGTGAGAGAGAGAGTTAAGGCAGGAAGATCTGGGGAAAGAATGTGATACAGGGAAGGAAGGATGAGGTGGGGAAATTGTGTCAGAGGGATGGTAGGAAGACATCTGGAAAAAATGTGAGAGAGGGAAGGAAGAAGATGAGGAAAGAATGTGAGATAGAGACTGAAGGAAGGAAGATGTGGGGAAAGTATACGAGAGAGGGAAGGAAGGACGACGTGGGGAAAGAATGTGAGAGAGGAAGGAAGGAAGAGGTGGGGAAACAATGTTAGAGTCGGAAGGAAGGAAAGGTGAGGAAAGAATTTGAGAGAAGGAAAGAAGAGGTGTGGACAGAATTTGTGAGAGGGGAAGACCGAAGAGGTGAGTAATGAATGTGAGAGAGGGAAGGAAGGAAGATGTGGGTAAAGAATGTCAGAAAAGGAACGAAGGAAGTGAGGGGAGGAAGGAAAGCTGGGGAAGGAATGTCAGACAGGGAAGGAGGATGTGGGGAAAGAATGTGCGAGAGTGTAGGAGGAAGATGAGGGGAAAGAATGTGCGAGAGGGAAGGAAGGCAGATGTGGGGAAGAATGTGAGAGCAGGAAGGAAGGAAGTGGTGGGAAAGAATGTGAGAGAGAGGGAAGGAGGGAAGAGGTGGTGAAAGAATGTGAGAGAGTGAAGGAAGGAAGAGGTTGGGAAAGAATGTGAGAGAGGGTAGGAAGGAAGAGGTGGGGAAAGAATGTGAGAGAGAGTGAAGGAAGGAAGAGGTTGGGAAAGAATGTGAGAGAGGGTAGGAAGAAGATGAGGGGAAAGAATGTGAGAGAGAGGGAAGGATGGAAGAGGTGGGGAAAGAATGTGAGAGAGAGAGGGAAGACAGGAAGAGGTGGGGAAAGAATGTGAGAGAGGGAAGGAAGGAAGAGGTGGGGAAAGAATGTGAGAGAGAGAGGAGGAAGAGGAGTGGAAAGAATGTGAGAGAGGGAAGGAAGGAAGAGGAGTGGAATGAATGTGAGAGAGGGTAGGAAGGAAGATGTGGGGAAAGAATGTGAGAGAGAGAGGGAAGGATGGAAGAGGTGGGGAAAGAATGTGAGAGAGAGAGGGAAGGAAGGAAGAGGTGGGGGAAAGAATGTGATAGAGGGAAGGAAGGAAGAGGAGGGGAAAGAATGTGAGAGAGAGAGTTAAGGAAGGAAGATCTGGGGAAAGAATGTGATACAGGAAGGAAGGATGAGGTGGGGGAAATTGTGTCAGAGGGATGGTAGGAAGACATCTGGAAAAAAATGTGAGAGAGGGAAGGAAGGAAGAGATGAGCAAAGAATGTGAGATAGAGACTGAAGGAAGGAAGATGTGGGGAAAGTATACGAGAGAGGGAAGGAAGGACGACGTGGGGAAAGAATGTGAGAGAGGGAAGGAAGGAAGAGGTGGGGAAACAATGTTAGAGTCGGAAGGAAGGAAAGGTGAGGAAAGAATTTGAGAGAAGGAAAGAAGAGGTGTGGACAGAATTTGTGAGAGGGGAAGACCGAAGAGGTGAGTAATGAATGTGAGAGAGGGAAGGAAGGAAGATGTGGGTAAAGAATGTCAGAAAAGGAACGAAGGAAGTGAGGGGAGGAAGGAAAGCTGGGGAAGGAATGTCAGACAGGGAAGGAGGATGTGGGGAAAGAATGTGCGAGAGTGTAGGAGGGAAGATGAGGGGAAAGAATGTGCGAGAGGGAAGGAAGGCAGATGTGGGGGAAGAATGTGAGAGCAGGAAGGAAGGAAGTGGTGGTGAAAGAATGTGAATTAGGGAAGGAAGGAAAGGTGGGGAAAGAATGTGAGAGAGGGAAGGAAGGAATTGTGGAAAAAATGTGAGAGAGGGAAAGAAGGAAGATGTGGGGAATGAATGTGAGAGAGGGAAGGAAGGAAGAGGTGGGGAAAGAATGTGAGAGAGGAAGGAAGTAAGAGCTGGGGAGAGAAAGTGATAGAGGGAAGGAAGGATGAGGTGGGGAAATTGTGTCAGAGGGATGGTAGGAAGACATCTGGAAAAAATGTGAGAGAGGGAAGAAGGAAGATGTGGGGAAAGAATGAGAGAGAGGGAAGGAAGGAAAGGTGGGGAAAGAATGTGAGACAGGAATGAAGATGAGGGGAAAGAATGGGCGAGAGGGTAGGAAGGAAGAGGTGGGTAAAGAATGTCAGAAAGGGAAAGAAGGAAGAGGTTGGGAAAGAATGTGAGAGAGGGAATGTAGGAAGAGGTGGGTAAAGAATGTGAGAGAGGAAAGAAGGAAGAGCTGGTAAAAAATTTGAGAGAAGGAAGGAAGAGGTGTGGACAGAATATGTGAGAGGGAAGGAAGGAAGAGGTGAGTAAAGAATGTGAGAGATGGTATGTAGGAAGAGGTGGGGAAAGAATGAGAGAGGGATGGAAAGAAGAGGTGGGGAAAGAATGAGAGACGGAGGGGGGAAGATGAGGGGGAAAGAATGTGAGAGAGGGTAGGAAGGAAGTGGTGGAGAAAGAATGTGAGAGAGAGAGGGAAGAAAGGAAGAGGTGGGGAAAGAATGTGAGAGAGGGAATGAAGGAAGAGGTGGGAAAGAATGTGAGAGAGAGAGGAAGGAGGGAAGAGGTGGTGAAAGAATGTGAGAGAGTGAAGGAAGGAAGAAGTTGGGAAAGAATGTGAGAGAGGGTCGGAAGGAAGAGGTGGGGAAAGAATGTGAGACAGAGGGAAGGATGGAAGAGGTGGTGAAAGAATGTGAGAGAGGGAAGGAAGGAAGAGGAGTGGAATGAATGTGAGAGAGGGTAGGATGGAAGAGGTGGGGAAAGAATGTGAGAGAGAGAGGGAAGAAAGGAAGAGGTGGGGAAAGAATGTGAGAGAGGGAAGGAAGGAAGAGGTGGGGAAAGAATGTGAGAGAGAGGGAAGGAGGGAAGAGGTGGTGAAAGAATGTGAGAGAGTGAAGGAAGGAAGAGGTTGGGAAAGAATGTGAGAGAGGGTAGGAAGGAAGAGGTGGGGAAAGAATGTGAGAGAGAGTGAAGGAAGGAAGAGGTTGGGAAAGAATGTGAGAGAGGGTAGGAAGGAAGATGAGGGGAAAGAATGTGAGAGAGAGGGAAGGATGGAAGAGGTGGGGAAAGAATGTGAGAGAGAGAGGGAAGACAGGAAGAGGTGGGGAAAGAATGTGAGAGAGGGAAGGAAGGAAGAGGTGGGGAAAGAATGTGAGAGAGAGAGTTAAGGAAGGATGAGCTGGGGAAAGAATGTGATACAGGGAAGGAAGGATGAGGTGGGGAAATTGTGTCAGAGGGATGGTAGGAAGACATCTGGAAAAAATGTGAGAGAGGGAAGGAAGGAAGAGGTGGGGAAAGAATGTGAGAGAGAGGGAAGGAGGGAAGAGGTGGTGAAAGAATGTGAGAGAGTGAAGGAAGGAAGAGGTTGGGAAAGAATGTGAGAGAGGGTAGGAAGGAAGAGGAGTGGAATGAATGTGAGAGAGGGTAGGAAGGAAGAGGTGGGGAAAGAATGTGAGAGAGAGAGGGAAGGATGGAAGAGGTGGGGAAAGAATGTGAGAGAGAGAGGGAAGGAAGGAAGAGGTGGGGAAAGAATGTGAGAGAGGGAAGGAAGGAAGAGGAGGGGAAAGAATGTGAGAGAGAGAGTTAAGGAAGGAAGATCTGGGGAAAGAATGTGATACAGGGAAGGAAGGATGAGGTGGGGAAATTGTGTCAGAGGGATGGTAGGAAGACATCTGGAAAAAATGTGAGAGAGGGAAGGAAGGAAGAGATGAGGAAAGAATGTGAGATAGAGACTGAAGGAAGGAAGATGTGGGGAAAGTGTACGAGAGAGGGAAGGAAGGACGACGTGGGGAAAGAATGTGAGAGAGGGAAGGAAGGAAGAGGTGGGGAAACAATGTTAGAGCCGGAAGGAAGGAAAGGTGAGGAAAGAATTTGAGAGAAGGAAAGAAGAGGTGTGGACAGAATTTGTGAGAGGGTAAGACCGAAGAGGTGAGTAATGAATGTGAGAGAGGAAAGGAAGGAAGATGTGGGTAAAGAATGTCAGAAAAGGAACGAAGGAAGTGATGGGAGGAAGGAAAGCTGGAGAAGGAATGTCAGACAGGGAAGGAGGATGTGGGGAAAGAATGTGCGAGAGTGTAGGAGGGAAGATGAGGGGAAAGAATGTGCGAGAGGGAAGGAAGGCAGATGTGGGGGAAGAATGTGAGAGCAGGAAGGAAGGAAGTGGTGGGGAAAGAATGTGAATTAGGGAAGGAAGGAAAGGTGGGGAAAGAATGTGAGAGAGGGAAGGAAGGAATTGTGGAAAAAATGTGAGAGAGGGAAAGAAGGAAGATGTGGGGAATGAATGTGAGAGAGGGAAGGAAGGAAGAGGTGGGGAAAGAATGTGAGAGAGGGAAGCAAGTAAGAGCTGGGGAGAGAAAGTGATAGAGGGAAGGAAGGATGAGGTGGGGAAATTGTGTCAGAGGGATGGTGGGAAGACATCTGGAAAAAATTTGAGAGAGGGAAGGAAGGAAGAGGTGGGGAAAGAATGAGAGAGAGGGAAGGAAGGAAAGGTGGGGAAAGAATGTGAGACAGGGAATGAAGATGAGGGGAAAGATTGGGCGAGAGGGTAGGAAGGAAGAGGTGGGTAAAGAATGTCAGAAAGGGAAAGAAGGAAGAGGTTGGGAAAGAATGTGAGAGAGGGAATGTAGGAAGAGGTGGGTAAAGAATGTGAGAGAGGGAAAGAAGGAAGAGCTGGGTAAAGAATTTGAGAGAAGGAAGGAAGAGGTGTGGACAGAATATGTGAGAGGGAAGGAAGGAAGAGGTGAGTAAAGAATGTGAGAGATGGTATGTAGGAAGAGGTGGGGAAAGAATGAGAGAGGGATGGAAGGAAGAGGTGGGGAAAGAATGTGAGAGAGACAGGAAAGGAAACTGGGGAAGAATGTGAGAGAGGGAGGGAACAGGTGGGGAAGAGTGTGAGAGAGGGAAGGAAGGAAAAATTGTGTGGAAAGGATGTGAGAGAGGGAAAGTAGGAAGTGATGGGGAAAGAATGTGAGAGAGGGACAGAAGATGTGGGGAAAGAATGTGACAGAAGGAAGATAGGAAGTCAGGAATGAATGTGAGAGAGGGAAGGAAGCAAGTGATTGGTAAAGAATGTGAAAGAGGGAAGGAAGGAAAGGTGGTGAAAGAATGTGAGAGAGGGAAGGATGGAAGAGGTGAGGAAAGAACTTGAGAGAAGGAAAGAAGAGGTGTGGACAGAATTTGTGAGAGGGTAAGACCGAAGAGGTGAGTAATGAATGTGAGAGAGGGAAGGAAGGAAGATGTGCATAAAGAATGTCAGAAAAGGAACGAAGGAAGTGAGGGGAGGAAGGAAAGCTGGGGAAGGAATGTCAGACAGGGAAGGAGGATGTGGGGAAAGAATGTGCGAGAGTGTAGGAGGGAAGATGAGGTGAAAGAATTTGCGAGAGGGAAGGAAGGCAGATGTGGGGGAAGAATGTGAGAGCAGGAAGGAAGGAAGTGGTGGGGAAAGAATGTGAATTAGGGAAGGAAGGAAAGGTGGGGAAAGAATGTGAGAGAGGGAAGGAAGGAATTGTGGAAAGAATGTGAGAGAGGGAAAGAAGGAAGATGTGGGGAATGAATGTGAGAGAGGGAAGGAAGGAAGAGGTGTGGAAAGAATGTGAGAGAGGGAAGGAAGTAAGAGCTGGGGAGAGAAAGTGATAGAGGGAAGGAAGGATGAGGTGGGGAAATTGTGTCAGAGGGATGGTAGGAAGACATCTGGAAAAAATGTGAGAGAGGGAAGGAAGGAAGAGATGAGGAAAGAATGAGAGATAGAGACTGAAGGAAGGAAGATGTGGGGAAAGTATATGAGAGAGGGAAGGAAGGACGACGTGGGGAAAGAATGTGAGAGAGGGAAGGAAGGAAGAGGTGGGGAAAGAATGTTAGAGCCGGAAGGAAGGTAAGGTGAGGAAAGAATTTGAGAGAAGGAAGGAAGAGGTGTGGACAGAATGTGTGAGAGGGAATGAAAGAAGAGGTGGGTAAAGAATGTGAGAGAGGGAAGGAAGCAAGAGGTGGGTAAGGAACGTCAGAAAGGGAACGAAGGAAGAGGTGGGGAAAGGATGTGAGAGAGGGAATGTAGGAAGCGGTGGGAAAGAATGAGAGAGAGGGAAGGAACGAAAGGTGGGGAAAGAATGTGAGACAGGGAATGAAGATGAGGGGAACGAATGTGCGAGAGGGTAGGAAGGAAGATGAGCGGAAAGAATGTGCGAGAGGGAAGGAAGGAATTGTGGAAAGAATGTGAGAGAGGGAAAGAAGGAATTGTGGAAAGAATGTGAGAGAGGGAAAGAAGGAAGATGTGGGGAATGAATGTGAGAGAGGGATGGAAGGAAGAGGTGGGGAAAGAATGTGAGAGAGGGAAGGAAGGAAGAGCTGGGGAAAGAATGTGATAGAGGGAAGGAAGGATGTGGTGGGGAAATTGTTTCAGAGGGATGGTAGGAAGACATCTGGAAAAAATGAGAGAGAGGGAAGGAAGGAAGAGATGAGGAAAGAATGTGAGATAGAGACTGAAGGAAGGAAGATGTGGGGAAAGTATATGAGAGAGGGAAGGAAGGATGACGTGGTTAAAGAATGTGAGAGAGGGAAGGAAGGAAGAGATGAGGAAAGAATGAGAGATAGAGACTGAAGGAAGGAAGATGTGGGGAAAGTATACGAGAGAGAGAAGGAAGGACGACGTGGGAAAGAATGTGAGAGAGGGACGGAAGGAAGAGGTGGGGAAAGAATGTTAGAGCCGGATGGAAGGAAAGGTGAGGAAAGAATTTGAGAGAAGGAAGGAAGAGCTTGTGGACAGAATGTGTGAGAGGGAAAGAAAGAAGAGGTGGGTAAAGAATGTGAGAGAGGGATGGAAGCAAGAGGTGGGTAAGCAACGTCAGAAAGGGAACTAAGGAAGAGGTGGGGAAAGGATGTGAGAGAGGGAATGTAGGAAGAGGTGGGGAAAGAATGAGAGAGAGGGAAGGAACGAAAGGTGGGGAAAGAATGTGAGACAGGGAATGAAGATGAGCGGAAAGAATGTGCGAGAGGGAAGGAAGGCAGAAGTGGGGAAAGAATGTGAGAGCTGGAAGGAAGGAAGTGGTGGGGAAAGAATGTGAATTAGGGAAGAAAGGAAAGGTGCGGAAAGAATGTGAGAGAGGGAAGGAAGGAATTGTGGAAAAAATGTGAGAGAGGGAAAGAAGGAAGATGTGGGGAATGAATGTGAGAGAGGGATGGAAGGAAGAGGTGGGGAAAGAATGTGAGAGAGGGAAGGAAGGAAGAGCTGGGGAAAGAATGTGATAGAGGGAAGGAAGGATGTGGTGGGGAAATTGTTTCAGAGGGATGGTAGGAAGACATCTGAAAAAATGAGAGAGAGGGAAGGAAGGAAGAGATGAGGAAAGAATGTGAGATAGAGACTGAAGGAAGGAAGATGTGGGGAAAGTATATGAGAGAGGGAAGGAAGGATGACGTGGTTAAAGAATGTGAGAGAGGGAAGGAAGGAAGAGATGAGGAAAGAATGAGAGATAGAGACTGAAGGAAGGAAGATGTGGGGAAAGTATACGAGAGAGAGAAGGAAGGACGACGTGGGGAAAGAATGTGAGAGAGGGACGGAAGGAAGAGGTGGGGAAGAATGTTAGAGCCGGATGGAAGGAAAGGTGAGGAAAGAATTTGAGAGAAGGAAGGAAGAGCTGTGGACAGAATGTGTGAGAGGGAAAGAAAGAAGAGGTGGGTAAAGAATGTGAGAGAGGGATGGACGCAAGAGGTGGGTAAGCAACGTCAGAAAGGGAACTAAGGAAGAGGTGGGGAAAGGATGTGAGAGAGGGAATGTAGGAAGAGGTGGGGAAAGAATGAGAGAGAGGGAAGGAACGAAAGGTGGGGAAAGAATGTGAGACAGGGAATGAAGATGAGGGGAAAGAATGTGCGAGAGGGTAGGAAGGAAGAGGTGGGTAAAGAATGTCAGAAAGGGAAAGAAGGAAGAGGTGGGTAAAGAATTTGAGAGAAGGCAGGAAGAGATGTGGACAGAATATGTGAGAGGGAAGGAAGGAAGAGGTGAGTAAAGAATGTGAGAGAGGGAATGTAGGAAGAGATGGGGAAAGAATGAGAGAAGGATGGAAGGAAGAGGTGGGGAAAGAATGTGAGATGGAAGGAAGATCAGGGAAAGAATGTGAGAGAGGGTAGGAAGGAAGAGGTGGGGAAGAGTGTGAGAGAGAGAGGCAAGGAAGGAAGAGGTGGGGAAAGAATGTGAGAGAGGGAAGGAAGTAAGAGGTGGGGAAAGAATGTGACAGAGAGAGCGAAGGAAGGAAGAGGTGGGGAAAGAATGTGAGAGAGGGAAGGAAGGAAGAGGTTGGGAAAGAATGTGAGAGAGGGTAGGAAGGAAGAGGTGGGGAAAGAATGTGAGAGAGAGGGAAGGATGGAAGAGGTGGTGAAAGAATGTGAGAGAGGGAAGGAAGGAAGAGGAGTGGAATGAATGTGAGAGAGGGTAGGAAGGAAGAGGTGGGGAAAGAATGTGAGAGAGAGAGGGAAGGATGGAAGAGGTGGGAAAGAATGTGAGAGAGAGAGGGAAGGAAGGAAGAGGTGGGGAAAGAATGTGAGTGAGTGAGGGAAAGAAGGAAGAGGAGGGGAAAGAATGTGAGAGAGAGAGTTAAGGAAGGAAGAGCTGGGGAAAGAATGTGATACAGGGAAGGAAGGATCAGGTGGGGAAATTGTGTCAGAGGGGATGGTAGGAAGACATCTGGAAAAAATGTGAGAGAGGGAAGGAAGGAAGAGATGAGGAAAGAATGTGAGATAGAGACTGAAGGAAGGAAGATGTGGGGAAAGTATACGAGAGAGGGAAGGAAGGACGACGTGGGGAAAGAATGTGAGAGAGTGAAGGAAGGAAGAGGTGGGGAAAGAATGTTAGAGCCGGAAGGAAGGAAAGGTGAGGAAAGAATTTGAGAGAAAGGAAGGAAGAGGTGTGGACAGAATGTGTGAGAGGGAAAGAAAGAAGAGTTGGGTAAAGAATGTGAGAGAGGGAAGGAAGCAAGAGGTGGGTAAGGAACGTCAGAAAGGGAACGAAGGAGGAGTTGGGGAAAGGATGTGAGAGAGGGAATGTAGGAAGAGGTGGGAAAGAATGAGAGAGAGGGAAGGAAGGAAGAGCTGGGGAAAGAATGTGATAGAGGGAAGGAAGGATGAGCTGGGGAAATTGTTTCAGAGGGATGGTAGGAAGACATCTGGAAAAAATGAGAGAGAGGGATGGAAGAAGAGATGAGGAAAGAATGAGAGATAGAGACTGAAGGGAGGAAGATGTGGGGAAAGTATATTGGAGAGGGAAGGAAGGATGACGTGGGGAAAGAATGTGAGAGAGGGAAGGAAGGAAGAGATGAGAAAGAATGAGAGATAGAGACTGAAGGAAGGAAGATGTGGGCAAAGTATATGAGAGAGGGAAGGAAGGACGACGTGGGGAAAGAATGTGAGAGGGGGACGGAAGGAAGAGGTGGGGAAAGAATGTTAGAGCCGGAAGGAAGGAAAGGTGAGGAAAGAATTTGAGAGAAGGAAGGAAGAGCTGTGGACAGAATGTGTGAGAGGGAAAGAAAGAAGAGGTGGGTAAAGAATGTGAGAGAGGGAAGGAAGCAAGAGGTGGGTAAGGAACGTCAGAAACTGAACGAAGGAAGAGGTGGGGAAAGGATGTGAGAGAGGGTATGTAGGAAGAGGTGGGTAAAGAATGAGAGAGGATGGAAAGAAGAGGTGGGAAAGAATGAGAGACGGAGGGAAGATGAGGGGAAAGAATGTGAGAGAGGGTAGGAAGGAAGAGGTGGGGAAAGAATGTGAGAGAGAGAGGGAAGAAAGGAAGAGGTGGGGAAAGAATGTGAGAGAGGGAAGGAAGGAAGAGGTGGGGGAAAGAATGTGAGAGAGAGGGAAGGAGGGAAGAGGTGGTGAAAGAATGTGAGAGAGTGGAGGAAGGAAGAGGAGGGGAAAGAATGTGAGAGAGGGTAGGAAGGAATAGGTGGGGAAAGAATGTGAGAGAGAGAGGGAAGGAAGGAAGAGGTGGGGAAAGAATGTGAGAGAGGGAAGGAAGGAAGAGGAGGGTAAAGAATTTGAGAGAACGAAGGAAGAGGTGTGGACAGAATATGTGAGAGGGAAGGAAGGAAGAGGTGAGTAAAGAATGTGAGAGAGGGTATGCAGGAAGAGGTGGGGAAAGAATGAGAGAGGGATGGAAAGAAGAGGTGGGGAAAGAATGAGAGACGGAGGGAAGATGAGGGGAAAGAATGTGAGAGAGGGTAGGAAGGAAGAGGTGGGGAAAGAATGTGAGAGAGAGAGGGAAGAAAGGAAGAGGTGGGGAAAGAATGTGAGAGAGGGAATGAAGGAAGAGGTGGGGAAAGAATGTGAGAGAGAGGGAAGGAGGGAAGAGGTGGTGAAAGAATGTGAGAGAGTGAAGGAAGGAAGAAGTTGGGAAAGAATGTGAGAGAGGGTAGGAAGGAAGAGGTGGGAAAGAATGTGAGACAGAGGGAAGGATGGAAGAGGTGGTGAAAGAATGTGAGAGAGGGAAGGAAGGAAGAGGAGTGGAATGAATGTGAGAGAGGGTAGGATGGAAGAGGTGGGGAAAGAATGTGAGAGAGAGAGGGAAGAAAGGAAGAGGTGGGAAAGAATGTGAGAGAGGGAAGGAAGGAAGAGGTGGGGAAAGAATGTGAGAGAGAGGAAGGAGGGAAGAGGTGGTGAAAGAATGTGAGAGAGTGAAGGAAGGAAGAGGTTGGGAAAGAATGTGAGAGAGGGTAGGAAGGAAGAGGTGGGGAAAGAATGTGAGAGAGAGTGAAGGAAGGAAGAGGTGGGAAAGAATGTGAGAGAGGGTAGGAAGGAAGATGAGGGGAAAGAATGTGATAGAGAGGGAAGGATGGAAGAGGTGGGGAAAGAATGTGAGAGAGAGAGGGAAGACAGGAAGAGGTGGGGAAAGAATGTGAGAGAGGGAAGGAAGGAAGAGGTGGGGAAAGAATGTGAGAGAGAGAGTTAAGGAAGGATGAGCTGGGAAAGAATGTGATACAGGGAAGGAAGGATGAGGTGGAAATTGTGTCAGAAGGATGGTAGGAAGACATCTGGAAAAAATGTGAGAGAGGGAAGGAAGGAAGAGGTGGGGAAAGAATGTGAGAGAGAGGGAAGGAGGGAAGAGGGTGGTTGAAAGAATGTGAGAGAGTGAAGGAAGGAAGAGGTTGGGAAAGAATGTGAGAGAGGGTAGGAAGGAAGATGAGGGGAAAGAATGTGAGAGAGAGGGAAGGATGGAAGAGGTGGGGAAAGAATGTGAGAGAGAGAGGGAAGAAAGGAAGAGGTGGGGAAAGAATGTGAGAGTGGGAAGGAAGGAAGAGGTGGGGAAAGAATGAGAGAGAGAGAGAGGGAAGGAGGGAAGAGGTGGTGAAAGAATGTGAGAGAGTGAAGGAAGGAAGAGGTTGGGAAAGAATGTGAGAGAGGGTAGGAAGGAAGAGGTGGGGAAAGAATGTGAGAGAGTGGGAAGGATGGAAGAGGTGGTGAAAGAATGTGAGAGAGAGAGGGAAGGAAGAGGAGTGGAAAGAATGTGAGAGAGGGAAGGAAGGAAGAGGAGTGGAATGAATGTGAGAGAGGGTAGGAAGGAAGAGGTGGGGAAAGAATGTGAGAGAGAGAGGGAAGGATGGAAGAGGTGGGGAAAGAATGTGAGAGAGAGAGGGAAGGAAGGAAGAGGTGGGGAAAGAATGTGAGAGAGGGAAGGAAGGAAGAGGAGGGGAAAGAATGTGAGAGAGAGAGTTAAGGAAGGAAGAGCTGGGGAAAGAATGTGATACAGGGAAGGAAGGATGAGGTGGGGAAATTGTGCCAGAGGGATGGTAGGAAGACATCTGGAAAAAATGTGAGAGAGGGAAGGAAGGAAGAGATGAGGAAAGAATGTGAGATAGAGACTGAAGGAAGGAAGATGTGGGGAAAGTATACGAGAGAGGGAAGGAAGGACGACGTGGGGAAAGAATGTGAGAGAGGGAAGGAAGGAAGAGGTGGGGAAACAATGTTAGAGCCGGAAGGAAGGAAAGGTGAGGAAAGAATTTGAGAGAAAGGAAGGAAGAGGTGTGGACAGAATGTGTGAGAGGGAAAGAAAGAAGAGGTGCGTAAAGAATGTGAGAGAGGGAAGGAAGCAAGAGGTGGGTAAGGAACGTCAGAAAGGGAACGAAGGAGGAGGTGGGGAAAGGATGTGAGAGAGGGAATGTAGGAAGAGGTGGGGAAAGAATGAGAGAGAGGGAAGGAACGAAAGGTGGGGAAAGAATGTGAGACAGGGAATGAAGATGAGGGGAAAGAATGGGCGAGAGGGTAGGAAGGAAGAGGTGGGTAAAGAATGTCAGAAAGGGAAAGAAGGACGAGGTTTGGAAAGAATTTGATAGAGGGAATGTAGGAAGAGGTGGAGAAAGAATGTGACAGTGGGAAAGAAGGAAGAGGTGGGTAAAGAATTTGAGAGAAGGAAGGAAGAGGTGTGCACAGAATATGTGAGAGGGAAGGAAGGAAGAGGTGAGTAAAGAATGTGAGAAAGGGTATGTAGGAAGAGGTGGGGAAAGAATGAGAGAGGGATGGAAAGAAGAGGTGGGGAAAGAATGAGAGATGGAGGGAAGATGAGGAGAAAGAATGTGAGAGAGGGTAGGAAGGAAGAGGTGGGGGAAAGAATGTGAGAGAGAGAGGGAAGAAAGGATGAGGTGGGGAAAGAATGTGAGAGAAGGAAGGAAGGAAGAGGTGGGGAAAGAATGTGAGAGAGAGGGAAGGAGGGATGATGTGGTGAAAGAATGTGAGAGAGTGAAGGAAGGAAGAGGAGGGGAAAGAATGTGAGAGAGGGTAGGAAGGAATAGGTGGGGAAAGAAATGTGAGAGAGAGAGGGAAGGAAGGGAAGAGGTGGGGAAAGAATGTGAGAGAGGGAAGGAAGGAAGAGGAGGGGAATGAATGTGAGAGAGAGAGGGAAGGAAGGAAGAGGTGGGGAAAGAATGTGAGATAGGGAAGGAAGGAATTGGTGTGGAAATAATGTGAGAGAGAGAAGGAAGGAAGAGGTGGGGAAAGAATGAGAGAGAGGGAAGGAAGGAGAGGTTGGGAAAGAATGTGAGAGAGGGTAGGAATGAAGAGGTGGGGAAAGAATGTGAGAGAGAGGGATGATGGAAGAGGTGGTGAAGAATGTGAGAGAGGGAAGGAAGGAAGAGGAGTGGAATGAATGTGAGAGGGTAGGAAGGAAGAGGTGGGGAAAGAATGTGAGAGAGAGAGGAAGGATGGAAGAGGTGGGGAAAGAATCTGAGAGAGAGAGGGACGGAAGGAAGAGGTGGGGAAAGAATGTGAGAGAGGGAAGGAAGAGGTGTGGACAGAATGTGTGAGAGGAAAGTAAGAAGAGGTGGGTAAAGAATGTGAGAGAGGGAAGGAAGCAAGAGGTGGGTAAGGAACGTCAGAAAGGGAACGAATGAAGAGGTGGGGAAAGGATGTGAGAGAGGGAATGTTGGAAGAGGTGGGGAAAGAATGAGAGAGAAGGAAGGAAAGGTGCGGGAAATAATGTGAGACAGGGAATGAAGATGAGGGGAAAGAATGTGCGAGAGGTTAGGAAGGAAGATGAGCGGAAAGAATGTGCGAGAGGGAAGGAAGGAAGTGGTGGGGAAAGAATGTGAATTAGGGAAGGAAGGAAAGGTGGGGAAATAATGTGAGAGAGGGAAGGAAGGGAATTGTGGAAAGAATGTGAGAGAGGGAAAGAAGGAAGATGTGGGGAATGAATGTGAGAGAGGGATGGAAGGAAGAGTTGGGGAAAGAATGTGATAGAGGGAAGGAAGAATGAGGTGGGGAAATTGTGTCAGAGGATGGTAGGAAGACATCTGGAAAAAATGTGAGAGAGGGAAGGGAGGAAGAGATGAGGAAAGAATGTGAGATAGAGACTGAAGGAAGGAAGATGTGGGGAAAGTATACGAGAGAGGGAAGGAAGGATGACGTGGGGAAAGAATGTGAGAGAGGGAAGGAAGGAAGAGGTAGGGAAAGAATGTTAGAGCCGGAAGGAAGGAAAGGTGAGGAAAGAATTTGAGAGAAAAGAAGGAAGAGGTGTGGACAGAATGTGTGAGATGGAAAGAAAGAAGAGGTGGGTAAAGAATGTGAGAGAGGGAAGGAAGCAATAGGCGGGTAAGGAACGTCAGAAAGGGAACGAAGGAAGAGGTGGGGAAAGGATGTGAGAGACGGAATGTTGGAAGAGGTGGGGAAAGAATGAGAGAGAGGGAAGGAACGAAAGGTGGGGAAAGAATGTGAGGCAGGGAATGAAGATGAGGGGAAAGAATGGGCGAGAGGGTAGGAAGGAAGAGGTGGGCAACGAATGTCAGAAAGGGAAAGAAGGAAGAGGTTGGGAAAGAATGTGAGAGAAGGAAGGAAGAGGTGTGGACAGAATATGAGAGAGGGAAGGAAGAAAGAGGTGAGTAAAGAATGTGAGAGAGGGTATGTAGGAAGAGGTGGGGAAAGAATGAGAGAGGGATGGAAGGAAGAGGTGGGGAAAGAATGAGAGACGGAGGGAAGATGAGGGGAAAGAATGTGAGAGAGGGAAGGAAGGAAGAGGAGGGGAAAGAATGTGAGAGAGAGAGGGAAGGAAGGAAGAGGTGGGGAAAGAATGTGAGATAGGGAAGGAAGGAATTGGTGTGGAAATAATGTGAGAGAGAGAAGGAAGGAAGAGGTGGGGAAAGAATGAGAGAGAGGAAAGGACCGAAAGTTGGGGAAAGAATGTGAGTCAGGGAATGAAGATGAGGGGAAAGAATGTGAGAGAGGGAGGGAAGGAAGAGGAGGGGAAAGAATGTGAGAGAGAGTGCGAAGGAAAGAAGAGGTGGGGAAAGAATGTGAGAGAGGGAAGGATGGAAGTGGAGGGGAAAGAATATGAGAGAGACAGGGAAGGAAACTGGGGAAGAATGTGAGAGAGGGAAGGAACAGGTGGGGAAGAGTGTGAGGGAGGGAAGAAAGGAAAAGGTGTGAAAAGGATGTGATAGAGGGAAAGTAGGAAGTGATGGGGAAAGAATGTGAGAGAGGGACAGAAGATGTGGGGAAAGAATGTGACAGAAGGAAGATAGGAAGAGGTCAGGGAATGAATGTGAGAGAGGGAAGGAAGGAAGTGTTTGGTAAAGAATGTGAGAGAGGGAAGGAAGCAAGAGGTGGGTAAGGAACGTCAGAAAGGGAACGAAGGAAGAGGCGGGGAAAGGATGTGAGAGAGGGAATGTAGGAAGAGGTGGGGAAAGAATGAGAGAGAGGGAAGGAACGAAAGGTGGGGAAAGAATGTGAGACAGGGAATGAAGATGAGGGGAAAGAATGTGTGAGAGGGTAGGAAGGAAGAGGTGGGTAAAGAATGTCAGAAAGGGAAAGAAGGAAGAGGTGGGTAAAGAATTTGAGAAAAGGAAGGAAGAGGTGTGGACAGAATATGTGAGAGGGAAGGAAGGAAGAGGTGAGTAAAGAATGTGAGAGAGGGAATGTAGGAAGAGGTGGGGAAAGAATGAGAGAGGGATGGAAGGAAGAGGTGGGGAAAGAATGTGAGACGGAAGGAAGATCAGGGGAAAGAATGTGAGAGAGGGTAGGAAGGAAGGGGTGTGGAAAGTATGTGAGAGAGGGAAGGAAGGAAGAGGAGGGGAAAGTATGTGAGAGAGGGAAGGAAGGAAGAGGAGGGGAAAGAATGTGAGAGAGGGTAGGAAGGAAGAGGTGGGAAGAGTGTGAGAGAGAGAGGGAAGGAAGGAAGAGGAGGGGAAAGAATGTGATAGAGGGAAGGAAGTAAGAGGAGGGGAAAGAATGTGACAGAGAGAGGGAAGGAAGGAAGAGGTGGGGAAAGAATGTGACAGAGAGAGGGAAGGAAGGAAGAGGTGGTGAAAGAATGTGAGAGAGGGAAGGAAGGAAGAGGTTGGGAAAGAATGTGAGAGAGGGTAGGAAGGAAGAGGTGGGGAAAGAATGTAAGAGAGAGGGAAGGATGGAAGCGGTGGTGAAAGAATGTGAGAGGCAAGGAAGGAAGAGGAGTGGAAAGAATGTGAGAGAGGGTAGGAAGGAAGAGGTGGGGAAAGAATGTGAGAGAGAGAGGGAAGGATGGAAGAGCTGGGGAAAGAATGTGAGAGAGAGAGGGAAGGAAGGAAGAGGTGGGGAAAGAATGTGAGATAGAGAAGGAAGGAATTGGTGTGGAAATAATGTGAGAGAGAGAAGGAAGGATGGAAGAGCTGGGAAAGAATGTGAGAGAGAGAGGGTAGGAAGGAAGAGGTGGGGAAAGAATGTGAGAGAGAGAGGGAAGGATGGAAGAGCTGGGGAAAGAATGTGAGAGAGAGAGGGAAGGAAGGAAGAGGTGGGGAAAGAATGTGAGAGAAGGAAGGAAGGAAGAGGAGGGGAAAGATTGTGAGAGAGAGAGGGAAGGAAGGAAGAGGTGGGGAAAGAATGAGAGAGAGGGAAGGACCGAAAGGTGGGGAAAGAATGTGAGTCAGGGAATGAAGATGAGGGGAAAGAATGTGAGAGAGGCTGGAAGGAAGAGGAGGGGAAAGAATGTGAGAGAGAGTGCGAAGGAAGGAAGATGTGGAGAAAGAATGTGAGAGAGGGAAGGATGGAAGAGGAGGGGAAAGAATGTGAGAGAGACAGGGAAGGAAACTGGGGAAGAATGTGAGAGAGGGAAGGAAGAGGTGGGGAAGAGTGTGAGAAAGGGAAGGAAGGAAAAGGTGTGGAAAGGATGTGAGAGAGGGAAAGTAGGAAGTGATGGGGAAAGAATGTGAAAGAGGGACAGAAGATGTGGGGAAAGAATGTGGCAGAAGGAAGATAGGAAGAGGTCAGGAATGAATGTGAGAGAGGGAAGGAAGGAAGTGTTTGGTAAAGAATGTGAAAGAGGGAAGGAAGGAAAGCTGGTGAAAGAATGTGAGAGAGGGAAGGATGGAAGAGGTGAGGAAAGAATTTGAGAGAAGGAAAGAAGAGGTGTGGACAGAATTTGCGAGAGGGTAAGACCGAAGAGGTGAGTAATGAATGTGAGAGAGGGAAGGAAGGAAGATGTGGGTAAAGAATGTCAGAAAAGGAACGAAGGAAGTGAGGGAAGGAAGGAAAGCTGGGGAAGGAATGTTAGACAGGGAAGGAGGATGTGGGGAAAGAATGTGCGAGAGGGAAGGAAGGCAGATGTGGGAAAGAATTTGAGAGCAGGAAGGAAGGAAGTGGTGGGGAAAGAATGTGAATTTGGGAAGGAAGGAAAGGTGGGAAAGAATGTGAGAGATGGAAGGAAGGAATTGTGAAAGAATGTGAGAGAGGGAAAGAAGGAAGATGTGGGGAATGAATGTGAGAGAGGGTAGGAAGGAAGAGGTGGGGAAGAGTGTGAGAGAGGTAGGAAGGAAGAGGTGGGGAAAGAATGTGAGAGAGGGAAGGAAGTAAGAGGAGGGGGAAGAATGTGAGAGAGAGAGGGAAGTAAGAAGAGGTGGGGAAAGAATGTGAGAGAGGGAAGAAGTAAGAGGAGGGGGAAGAATGTGACAGAGAGAGGGAAGGAAGGAAGAGGTGGTGAAAGAATGTGAGAGAGGCAAGGAAGGAAGAGGAGTGGAAAGAATGGAGATAGGGTAGGAAGGAAGAGGTGGGGAAAGAATGTTTGAGAGAGAGGGAAGGATGGAAGAGGTGGGAAAGAATGTGAGAGAGAGAGGGAAGTAAGGAATAGTTGGGGAAAGAATGTGAGAGAGGGTAGGAAGGACGAGGTGGGGAAAGAATGTGAGAGAGACAGGGAAGGATGGAAGAGCTGGGGAAAGAATGTGAGATAGGGAAGGAAGGAATTGGTGTGGAAATAATGTGAGAGAGAGAAGGAAGGAAGAGGTGGGAAAGATTGAGAGAGAGGGAAGGACCGAAAGGAGGGGAAAGAATGTGAGTCAGGGAATGAAGATGAGGGGAAAGAATGTGAGAGAGGGTGGGAAGGAAGGAAGAGGTGGAGAAAGAATGTGAGAGAGGGAAGGATGGAAGAGGAGGGGAAAGAATGTGAGAGAGACAGGGAAGGAAACTGGGGAAGAATGTGAGAGAGGGAAGGAACAGCTGGGGAAGAGTGTGAGAAAGGGAAGGAAGGAAAAGGTGTGGAAAGGATGTGAGAGAGGGAAAGTAGGAAGTGATGGGGAAAGAATGTGAAAGAGGGACAGAAGATGTGGGAAAGAATGTGACAGAAGGAAGATAGGAAGAGGTCAGGAATGAATGTGAGAGAGGGAAGGAAGGAAGTGTTTGGTAAAGAATGTGAAAGAGGGAAGGAAGGAAAGGTGGTGAAAGAATGTGAGAGAGGGAAGGATGGAAGAGGTGAGGAAAGAATTTGAGAGAAGGAAAGAAGAGGTGTGGACAGAATTTGTGAGAGGGTAAGTCCGAAGAGGTGAGTAATGAATGTGAGAGAGGGAGGAAGGAAGATGTGGGTAAAGAATGTCAGAAAAGGAACGAAGGAAGTGAGGGAAGGAAGGAAAGCTGGGGAAGGAATGTTAGACATGGAAGGAGGATGTGGGGGAAAGAATGTGCGAGAGTGTAGGAGGGAAGATGAGGGGGAAAGAATGTGCGAGAGGGAAGGAAGGCAGATGTGGGGAAAGAATGTGAGAGCAGGAAGGAAGGAAGTGGTGGGGAAAGAATGTGAATTTGGGAAGGAAGGAAAGGTGGAGAAAGAATGTGAGAGATGGAAGGAAGGAATTGTGGAAAGAATGTGAGAGAGGGAAAGAAGGAAGATGTGGGGAATGAATGTGAGAGAGGGTAGGAAAGGAAGAGGTGGGGAAGAGTGTGAGAGAGGGTAGGAAGGAAGAGGTGGGAAAGAGTGTGAGAGAGAGAGGGGAAGTAAGGAAGAGGTGGGGAAAGAATGTGAGAGAGGGAAGGAAGTAAGAGGAGGGGGAAGAATGTGACAGAGAGAGTGAAGGAAGGAAGAGGTGGGGGAAGAAGAATGTGAGAGTGGGAAGAGGGCAAAGAGGAGGAGGGAGAGGGGGAAAGAATGTGAGAGAGGGAAGGAAGTAAGAGGAGGGGAAAGAATGTGACGAGAGGAAGGAAGGAAGAGGTGGGGAAAGAATGTGAGAGAGGGAAGGAGGAAGAGGTTGGGAAAGAATGTGAGAGAGGGTAGGAAGGAGAGGTGGGGAAAGAATGTGAGAGAGAGGGATGGAAGAGGTGGTGAAAGAATGTGAGAGAGGGAAGGAAGGAAGAGGAGTGGAAAGAAT
>NW_026780817.1:0-24252 GCF_030144855.1 Hypanus sabinus
AATATCCAACAGCAATGGATGCAACAAAAGTTGAAGAATGAAACGTCTTAGCTGAGGTACTGAAGACTGTCCCTCTGGAACTAGTTACTCCTTTAGTTCAGGTACTTCAGGTGTTTGAAAGGAACTACAACACAGACCTCTACCCAATTATGGAGATAATTATCCAGATATACCTTGCTCACAAATTGTTGGGCAAATCCGTATTGGCTAATTACACCCCAAGCAGTGTACTCTCTGTCATTAGATTCCTGGCTTGTGCATTCTAAGTAGTGGGAAAGCTTTGGGTTATCAGAAGATGTGCCACTCACCATCCAATGTCTGACCTGCTTTCGAGGACATTGTACTTACATGACTGATCCAAAAGGTTTCTGTTCAGTGGTGACTCCTTTAATGGTGGTGGGTGAAATTGTCTTGTGAGGAGATGTTGGGGAATGCTGGCTTGTATCTGCTAGAGTTTAAATGATAGACATTTCCTTGAGAGTGTGCAAGAACTTTCTACAGAATTGAAATATCTGACAGTACTGGATACAACAAAAGCAAACAGCACGTCACAAAAAGAAATATCAAGCAAGAATTACTTGCTAATGCCCAGTTTAGGTGTTGCCAGGAGTTCATGGCTCCAAACTTCAGTATTACTTTGTTCCAAACATGAACCTAAGAAATGAGTTACAGACTTGAGGTGAGAGTGACAGCCGTCAACTTCAAGGCAGCGTCTAACGAAGGGCAAACCTCAAGCCAATGAGAGAAAACACTTCAATACCTGGAAATCTTTTCACAATTGAACAAAAGAAGAAATTTGTAGTTGTTGGAGTTCAATCATCCCAGCCACAAAACATCACCACAGGAATTCCTCAGGTCAGTGTGCCAAGCCAAAGCATCTTCAGCTGCTTTGTCAATCACCTTCCCACCATCATAAGATTGGAACTGGAGATGACTGCACAGTGTTCATTTCTATTTATAACACCTCCACAGACGATGCAGTCTTTCAACAAGGCGTATACAGCATTAATGCACAGGCTAATAACTGGCAAATAACATTTGTACCTCTGAAGTGTCACATGATAATCTCTAACAAAAGAAAGATCAAATACCAACCTATAATATTCAAAGGCCACGTTCCCCATAATCAACAGGTTAACAGAGTACGCTATCTCCCTGGCTCTACATTTATCCCTGGAGCATTTGGATTACAAATACACATGCATTAAGCTTAATCAGCTCAAGTTTCAATGCCATAATTACAAACTCATAGAACTAGGACTGAGCACCTCCCTTTGCAGCTGGATCCTCAACTTCCTGACCAACAGATCCCAATCAGTAATGTTGGCATCACACCTCCATCATGATTATTCTCAAAATCTGGTGCCTCGCAAGGCTGTGACTTCAACCTCCTACTTTATTTCCTATACCCTGATGACAGAGCGGCCAGATTCTGCACTAACTCCATCAACAAGTTTGCAGATGGCATAATCTTAGCAGGCTGCATCTCAAATAACTGTAAGACAAAGTACCAGAAGGAGAAAGAGACAGAGAACTTTGTAAGATGATATCAACACTACAACCTTTCCTTCAATGTCTGCAAAAAAAAGAGCTGGTCAATGATTTCAGGAGATGGGGAGGAGCACAGCATTTATCAATGGTGCTGAGGTGGTGCTGGTTGAGAGCTTTAAATTCTAGGATTAAATATCAGTACTAGCTTTCCCTGGTCCAGTCACATAGACAATATGACCAAGAACACACCCTAGTGCCTCATCAGAAAGCTAAGAAAATTCGACACATCCATTTTGACCTTCACCAATTTCTATAGATGCACTGAAAGCACTCTATCTGGATGCATTACAGCTTGGTATAGCAATTTCTCAGCCCAAGATCACAAAGTTGTGCACACGAAAATTAGCACCTCACACACCCCTCCCCCTCCCCATGGACTCTGGCTACACTCTTTATTGCCTCAGAAAAATAGCTGGTATAATGAGTCCAGGAGAAGGGCCTCAGCCTGAAACTTCAGCAATCTATAAATTTCCATGGATGCTGCCTGACCTGCTGAGTTCCTCCAGCAGTTTGTGTGTGTTACTTTAGTATATTGAAAGACCCCTCTCAGCTTGAACATTCTCTCTTCTCCCACTTGCCATCCAACAGAAGATACAAAGGCCTGAAAACATGTACCAACAGATTCAAGGAAAACTTCTATTCTGCTGTTATAAAACTCTTATTGCACCTAGTAATGAACTTTAATCTAACACATCATGGCCTTTGCACTTTATTGTCTACCTGTACTGCACCTTCCCCGTATAACACTATATTCTACATTCTGTTATTGCTTTTCTCTTTAACCCCCTTAATGTACCTATGCTTGTAGATAATCTGTATGGATGGCTTTCAGAACAAAACTTTTCACTGTATCTCAGCCTCTGCATGCCACCTTGGCTGAACAGAGGAACACATTTAGTAATAGACTAAGTCAACTGTGCTGCTCCAAAGAGCGTTATATGAGGTCATTCTTATCCTCAGCATTAGGCTATTTAGCCGGGGAAGTGATGACCTCCTCCTGTTAGACTGGTTGTGGTAACTTATCATTTATTCTTTCTACTTCTCTTCTAATATTTACATCTGTTCACTTGTAATGCTTCTGTGACATTGTAATTTCCTTCACGGTCAATAAAGTTTCTATCTGTGACAATAATAATTCAATTCCAAATCCAATTCTAATTCCATCATTAAATGGGAAACCATTGAGAGAACCTCTCTATATTAGCCATGTAAATACCATGCCCCCCAAAGTAGGTCAAACACCTCCTGACACCCCAAAGCCTTCCCACCATTTAGAAGGCACAAGTCGTGAATGAGATGGAATTCACTTTCTTGGATGACTACAACTTCAACAACTCAACACCATCCAGACAAAGCAATCAGTCTGACTGATAGATCATCCATCATCTTAAAAATTCATTCACTCCACCACAATGTACACTGCCTACCTACAAAACCTTCACTAAGGCTACTTCATCCATAACATAGAACCAATCAACTCTACCATCAGGGCTTCAGGCACATGGAACTAGATGCTGTCCTCCAAGTTGTATACCACCTTGCCTTGGAAATACATTGCTCTTCTTTCACTGTCAATGAGACTAAACTCTGGGATCTCATACCATACAAAATTGTGGAAGTACACTTACCAGCAGTTCAAGATACAGTGAATCAAGCTGTATGTCTCCTCGGCTCTTATGTAACATTGAAGGACTGATAATCATGAGATGCGCAGCACTGCTGTTTGGTAAAATTTGACACATTTGGAATGGTACCATAAATTTCCAAAGCAGGTCCTCTAAACTGTTCATATGTGTCACCATGCATTAAATAGTGTCCCACACACATGTACATAACTATTCATCAGACAACTATATATTATAAATCGATTTGTTGTCAGAATTCTGTAAGCCACATCCACACTAGATAATATACTGTTATGATTGCCCAGCATACTTGCAGTATACCTATTTGTGAAGCATCTCCTTCCAATATCACTTACCCTGTTCTGCTTAAAGTAATTTGTTTGTAACACCAGTTCTTCATTAGGTGACCTGCAAAAGATCAGAAATTTGGCCAAAGAATATATTCCAAAAATTGTTAGGCTTGTTCATTTGTACTGTATATTCCTGATATAGGTTGCCTGCAGAGACTACAGCTGCAATGTCAATGCTGTTACGAAGTGTGAGGTGGGGTTAGTGACTTAAAGGAAACTCTCCGTGGCAGCCATTGAAACAGCTACAGTATGGGCTGCATGATCCTTTCCACGTATTGTGTCCTGTACAACGAATGCCCAGTGTCATTTTGAGGCTGACAGACACCACTGCATTCATGTCTGCTGGATGGTGGTGTGGAGGAGTGAGGAGGATGCAGAGAAACTTCAGTGGGACACAGTCAGAATAGGAGAATGGGTGAGATCTTGATTAGAACTGCTTCTTACCATATTGTTTTTTCTTTTTGTTTCTGACACTATTCTCTGTCAACTCCAGAGACTGTTATGCATGAAAATCCCAGGAGATCAGTATTTACTGAGATACTCAAACAACTCATCTGGCACCAACAATAGTTGAACCTCTTGGCCAAGCCTGCATGCTCTTATGTATTCAGTTGTTGTCTCATGATTGGCTGATTGGATATGTGCATTAATGAGCTGCAGTACAGCCATACCTAATAAAGAATAAACCGAGTGTATGTTGAATAACTTGTGATAAGTATTAATAATTTGCAGGAGGAATGATCAGCAAGTTTCAGATGACGCAAGAATTTATGGTGTTGATGTTAGCAAAAAGGATTATCTAATGGTTCAGAATGTATTTAGCAGCTAGTAAGTCGGACAGGGTAATGATGGATGAATCAGATAAGTCACACACATTTATTTTGGTAGGTCTTATCAGATAGAACTTATATCATGAATATATAAATATCACAATAAAAAAACTACATAGGAAGAAGGAGACCTCAGTGTAAAAGTCCTAAGATCTTTAAAAAATGGCACCTCAGGATGGTGAAATAGAAATGCAAAACACTTGCCTTCTTTAACCAGGGAAGAGTATAAAAGCATAAACACAGGAGATTCTGCAGCTGCTGCAAATCCAGAGTAATGCACACAAAATGCTGGAGGAACCCAGTATGCTAAGCAGCATCTATGCAAAGGAATAAAGAGTTGACATTTCAGACCAAGTCTCTTCACCAGGACTCATGAAGGGTACTGATGAAGTTTCTGCGGTTGAAATGTCAACACTTTATTCCATTTCATACCTCCACAAGCTCCACAACCTTTTTGCAGTTTGGAGGCTTATATGCCTCAATGACCCAAGGAGCTACACTGGCTGGAGTCATGGCTTAATGCTTTGGCTCTTGGTAGGGTCACCTGTGCCAACCAGTTCAAAGGGTAGCGGCCTGGCTAAGAGTGTCCACTAGTCCTCTAGGTTCAGAGGTTCAGTTCAGGGCTAACAGCCTTGACTAGTAAAGCAAAATTGTTGCAGAAACAGCAATGAAGAGCTCTTCTACATATGAGTGCGACAGTATTCCTGAGTTTCCTAGGACATGCATGATTGACAGTGGTGAAAACCGAGAAAGCTATTGACATGATGAAAAAAGCTGTGAACGCTGCCAGAGATGAAGGACCTTCATTGTTGTCCTAAATGCTAGCGGTGTAATGGACAGTAAGTAAGTATTTCTTTTCATAGATGCTATTACAGAGAAAGTGTAGAGCAGGTAAACATAACGTGCAAGATCATAGCACAGTAGATAGTGAGGTAAAAAGTCCAAGTTATTGTACGGGGGAATGATTTATACTGTCTTATAACAGTGGAGTAGAAGCTTTGTGCCTAGTGGTACATGCTTTCAGGCTTTCATATCTTCTACCTGACGGAAGAGGGAGAAGAGAGAATGTCCAGGGTGGCTGGGGCCTTTGATTATACAGGTTCCTTTACTGAGGCAGTGGAGGTTGTAACAGAGTCCACAGCAAGTCTAGTTTCTGTGATGTTCTCAACTGTGGCCACAACTCTGCAGTGTCTTGTGCTCGTGCGCAGAGCAGTTGACATACTAAGCTGTTATGCATCCAGATGGGATGCTTTTGATATACAACATTGGTTCATGCATAACTGGTGTATTTTCTGCAGTTTTGGAACAATGAAATTGCATTGAAGAGGATGTAGAGGAGATTCACATTCACAGGGGGCATTGTCTGGGATGGAATTAGAATTGATTTCTTCCATGAGTTATAAACATAGGTCGTAGGTCACCTTTTAACCAGTCAATTTCTATTGGTAAAGGTAGAAGTGGAGGATGCCCTACAGAAGGCTTCCTTAGATGCTTGATCAACATTGGGTAAAGATTGTCCACAAAAATTTCCTCTATGTATCTTGAAAATTATTGCTAGCATGATCTATCATGAAAAGAATGGCTTATATACCCAGACTCTGCATAAAAATTGGTACAAATGGATCCACTATCCAAGCAAATCTCTAAGTTTTCATACTTCTAGTTCTTAGATATTAAATGTGATCTTTTTTTCATAATGTAATTCACACTCAAGCTCATAAAGATTCCTTTTTAAATTGAGATTCAATTACTGACTGTATAGTCTTGTATTTACCACATTTTTGCCCAAGTAATCAAGTAATCAGCTGTGAAAATTATTTTAATTAACTTAACTCAATGATTCTGACAAGAACTGCATGCCCTCATGCACCCTGTACTCATACCACCTCTGAAGCAATTTACCTTAGGATTCATGTATTATCCATGACTTATTTTTAACAGTCACATTAATAAATAATCAGGGACAGTTTTGATTGGCTTTCACACAAAATAGAAAAGGGCTAAATTAAACAAATTGACTTTACAATAATAAGCACATTCAGCTCCTGTATATTTTTAAAGGCTGTTACAGAAAATCAAGTGTGACAGCACTTGAAATACACAAGCTTTAAAATGAAACATTGTGGAAACAACATTAATAGGGCAAAGGTAGCACCGCTAAAAAAGCAATTACAAATATAGCAGAAGGAAGATATTTCAGGTTACAAATATAATTTTAAACAATACCTCCTATATTTTATTGCAGTCCTTGGGGACTTTTTATGCACTACCAAACTCTTCATAATTCTGGGAACCACATGGAGCAGCAGTGCATGAAATTGGCTGAAATGGTTGGATTCAAGGTGCAGGAGAACTCTCACCAGGCCAAATATTCAGCAAGGGAATTCTTCTTTGCCCTTAACCTAACTCCACATCTATTTCTTTTCACCATCCTCTCCCTCTGTCTGTCTGTCTCTATCTCACTCACTCTCTCTCTCTCTCTCTCTGTGTTCTTCTCTCCTACCTTCCACTCATACCCTCTTAAAGTTAATTTGCCGATGAAACAACTCTTCTCTAAATCTTTCCCCAAATAGCTAACCATCTAATTTCCCTTCCTAGTGCCACATTCTCTTTAAGTTGTCTCTCCTAAGGGATTCCCTATTTCTTCAGATCTACCAGCATCACTCCTTGATAAAAGACATTAACCCACACTGACTTTTCAAACTTTCACCTCATCTCTCTCCTCCCATTCTTTTTCAAAATCCTAGATGGTGTTGTTACCTCACAAATCTGTGCCATCTTGGAACTCTTCTGTTGAATCTCTCCAAGTGCTTTTCCAATGTGCCAGTGATAAAACAACGTGGTTTTCTATATGAACATAGTAAATTATCTCTCCTTAACCTATATGGCTTGTCTTTGACAAGACCTGCAACGTGTGCAATGCATGTAATGTTGAGTGTGCACTCCTTTAAAAATTAAACCAGATGGCCGACTGCTCTGTATGAATACATTGCTAAAATTATTAATACTGAAAAAATTAAAACAATTTGCTTATCTAGAAAAACTTACATGGAAAATAAATTGCTTTATTCCTCTCTTTAAGCTTCTTTGTTTAACAAGACACTTAATTAATTTAACTTCCCAGCTTACAGGAAAAAAATTCCTTGCTTTATCCTCCAGCGTTATCCGGGTGGACTTTTCACACCTGGCTCCAGTGTCTTTCAACCACGTACCCAGAAAATCAGCTGCAACATATTCCTACTCTTCACTCACGTCCCTTTGTCCAGTTCCTCCAAGCACTTATCCTCAGCATCCAACATTTGATTGTGATTTACCCCCTTATTGAAGTTGTCTCAAAAACAAATCAGATGTCTTATATGGTTACAACCCCCACTAGTTATATCTTCATTCCACAACATCTCTACACCATCATGCTGCTTGTCCAATATCCTATAATGCATTGTTATTGCCTCCAATTAAATACTGGGAAGATTATTGGAAAGACGAAGTCATTGGCTTTGGTATCTGCTACAAATTCCATTCTCTTAATGCCTGTTCCATCCCCTCTTCTTGGCAATTGGCTAATATTCAACCATTGTATTACAATGACTTCATGGTAACCATCCAGCCACATATACACAGTGTCCTACGAGCATCTGAGTGAGTCATAGGGTGTCAGAGAGCTTGTTATGTTGACTGTGATGCCTGTCTAAGCAAATCCCATCTACCTGCATTAGGTCTGTCTCCCTCTACTGCTTTCTTATCTCACTACCTGTCCAAATGCATTTTATTATTGTAGCTACCTCTAACAATTCGTCTGGTCTCTCATTCCAGACATTCACTGCCTTCTCTGTGGATGTCTTACCTTTCAGATCTCCTTTAAATTTCTCCCTTCTCAGCTTAAACCTATGCCTAGTTTTTGACTCCATGTTATGGGATAAATGAATACACTCCACTATATATGCCCCCACATCACTGTATAAACCTCTCTAAGGCCAGCCCTCAGCCTTCTATGCTCTGGTGTCAACAAACCCAGTCTATCCAAAGTCTTTTTGTAATTAAAGCACTCCACTGCAAGCAAGATCCCAGTGAACTTCTTGCAGACTATTTCTAATTCTACCACATCATTCCTGTGGTGTTTTGATCGTAATCCTGTCCAATGTCTTGTACAGCTGTTCATCTTTCTTAGCATATCTCTCCTTCTGTTATCTCTAATCTTGAAAATTATTATGAACTTTTGACAAACCTCCCATATGCCACTCTCCATTAATTTAGCTGATCCCAACTTTGTAGCCAATGTCACTATCTATACCAAAGTCTACTGTACAAACATCTCTGCTCATTGGCTCTTGTTGTTCTGATTTCTACATGTGGAAGAACATGTTCTGCAAGGCTTCTTTGCCAGGATTTCCTGAAACTCTAACTCCAAGAAGAAGGTCAGGTTGAACCTGGGAGCATTATCACTTCCAATCTCCATTTCAGGTTCCTCCAGTTCTAAGCCCATCCTGACCTCAATGCATCTCAAATGAGCCAAAATGCTGGAACACAGAAACGAACTGCCAAAGCAAGTCTTCCTACAATCACCAAAGTCCCAAGAATAGATCAGAAGAAAGCAGAACCCTTACATTTCTTTGAAACCTTTAAGGCTTCTAAATATTTTGTTTCAAGTCAACTAGAACATAAATTAAAATAATTCAAAACAACTAATTCAAAACATCAGTTCTTATGTGGAAAATGTATATTTTTTATCTGCATTGCTTCACCTGTCAGAAAACTCTGAGGTCACTAAAGCTACTGTAGGTAATTTGATTTATCTGATGAACTTAATAATTAATGGCCATTCAGGAAAAAAAATGGACTATTATTCTTTGTGGTTGCTCCTGTTTTCAATAAGCATGATAAATGCAGAAGAGAGACTTTCCCATATCTTGCCGGTGTATCCTATGTCATAGAGAGATTCTTTGATTAGGTCACAATAATGACATTATTGTGCCATGCCGCATCGCCTGCTGCCATGCCTGTTTGAATCTTAACATCACAAAAGTAAAAATTCTGTTAAATTAGACTGAGGAATAAATCAGTCACACCAGGAGGACGCCCTGGGTGACTCTGCTTCCATTTGCTAGTTGTAAGTTCCTTGGCATCCAGTATGACGTACCAGTTTCCTGACTAGGTCCCAAACTAAGGCTAAGAAAATTCATGAACCACAACTCTCCTCCTCCATCCATTGATCCTAATGTGGCAGGCCTTATTTGTAGAGTGAAGACATTGCATCCAATTAAGGAACTGTGGACTCTACAGGACAATTACCTAAACCTCTCATACTCTGTGGACTGCGCCTGATAGCTTGTAGAAATAAACACAAGAAAATCTGAGATGCTGGAAATGCAGAGCAACAGACACAAACTGCTGAAGGAACTCAGCAAGCCAGGTGGCATCTATGGGAAATCTATAAACAGTCAACATTTCAGGCCAAGACCCTTCTTCAGAAATATTGTGACACTACAGTATTTATAAAATATGGTATGTTTTAGAGTTTTACTGCATCTTTTGCCTTTTACATCTTGTTTTGTTTTTAAATAACTTTGATCCAATGATCTCAGACCGTGTTATATTAGTTCACGAATGATTATTTTCAGTGTTCAGAGAGGTTATGCACTTCATATTTTCCTCTGATTTATGGCCTTTAGACATAAAACCAAGGCCTGTTACCCATAAATGGTGATGATTAAGGTTAGGGTTTTAGTTCATAGAGAATATATTTGTTTGTGAAAACTAATACGAAGATCAGGGTAAGACTGGTGAAAAAGACTAAACTAAAACAGCGTCCACCCAAAGTACTAATTCTCTTTTCCACTTTCTGTATTTTTCAAATATTTTTCACTTTTATTTCAAAACTCCAAAATTCCTGTTACTGCTTTATTTTTATCTACAGAATTTAAAGGAGCAGATTATATTCCTCAGAGCAGTTCAGTCTGAAAATGAGTACAGTGGGAATTCATTGATAGCCATAGTGTCAAAAATCTGTGTCAAGCCACCTACCTCCACAATTAACCCTAGCGTATCCAGCTGCCTTGGTCTGGGAGGCACAAGATGGCAATTCTATTGTGTTAGGTATTCATTAAACCCGATATTAATTCAAATTCAGGAATATTATGGCAGAATGCCCAAGAATTTCCAATGCTCATTCTGAATTGCCAATGAAAACAAGGTTAGAGTACCACTGGAAAAGAACTGAAGAGCTGACCGACAAATCTGCCAATAAACCACTTTGCTCAGTGAAATTATTTCTTCACTAAAGTTCTCCTGAGAACTTGAAGAAGATTGAAGTATAATTTGACTAAACGTTGCTGAAAATAAAATAAAAAATAGGTGATTGAAAGCTGAAATAAAAGCAGAAAATGGTGGGAACACATAGCAGGTCAGGCAACATAGTGAAAGAGAAACAGTTAATATTTCAGACTGAAGACCCATCATTATACGTGCTGCACTATCAATAACTCTCGGAGACGGGAGGTGAACGATAGGCTTTTATTTGCAGCAAAACGGCGCACGGCATCTCAGAGACTGAGGGAGGAGCAGTGCCTCCAATCACCTTTATACAGGGGTCTGTGGGAGGAGCCACAGGAGCAGTCAGCAGAGGGGCGTGTCCAGACAGGTATATGTAGTTTACCACAATACGTGAGAAAGAGAGACATGAGTATCCTTGAGGAATGAGAAGTATCACAAACCAGGGTCTTCCATGATAGGAATGGATGACCAAGACATCTTCTGTGCCTTGTCATGCCCTTTACTCTCTACAGAACATTGAAATATCACCTTCCAAGCCATTGGATCTCACTGCAGATCTCATTCACACAGTCCACCAGAGCTGACTTCACATGCTAGGACAGGCATGTCCCTATCTCATCAGGATGTGAAGTTGTTGGCTACCCTCACCTGGTTTAGCCTGTCAAAGCTGTATGCTGGAAAGAGGCCTCTGTCACATGCAAGCAGCTATTTGGAGCCACGGGTGAAAACCGAGTGTCCAGTGGGGACCAAAAGTGAATGAGCTGCCCTGGAATGGACATGACAAGTCCCTTCAGTAGAAGTGCTACCCCTCCCTGGATACCCCATAAACTTCATCCTTCTGTGCAACTAAACAATGAAAACGTAATATTTCTAACACAGCCATTCACATTCTTGAATGTAACAATAAACATTGACTCTTTATCTTACCGTAACTCATAAGCTGAAAATTTTGTTGTTTCTTATATTTCTTACATTGCAAATAGCCATTTGGCCCATCAAATCTATGCATCCTCTCAGAATATTCCTATTGATCCCATTATGTGTATAAGATGATGAGAGGCGTTGATCGTGTGGATAGTCAGAGGCTTTTTCCCTGGGCTGAAATGGCTGCCACAAGAGGGAACAGGTTTAAGGTGCTTGGAAGCAGCTACAGAGGAGATGTCAGGGGTAAGTTTTTCACACAGAGGGTGGTGAGTGCGTGGAATGGGCTTCCGGCAACGGTGGTGGAGGCGAATACAATAGAGTCTTTTAAGAAAATTTTGGATAGGTACATGGAGCTTAGAAAAATAGAAGGCTATGGGTAAGCCTAGTAATTTCTAAGGTAGGGGCATGTTCGGCACAACTTTGTGGGCCAAATGGCCTGTATTGTGATGTAGGTTTTCTATGTTTCATTATCCATTTTTTCCTTCCATATTCACCACTCCATCTGATTCTGCACCAAGTAAGCATACGCAGAGGCAAGTTGCAGAAGCCAATTAACCTGCACACAAGAAGGCAATTTGATCAACATGAATGGGTCAAACCAAAGGGCCTTTTTCCATGCTCTATGTCTCAATGACTCTATTAATCATGACTCAGCAAGCCTGTGCACCACTGGGCATCACTGATTCCTTGTCTTTGATCCAGGGCTATCCTACTCACCACTGGTTCTTGATTCACTGCATCTATTTTCAGCTTTAAGAGGAAATTAAGTGTGTTAGAGTAACATGGATGCCAAAATGAAGCAAATCCTGACCTGAGGTGGTCAGTGGTGCTTCAAGGAGAAGTCCACCATACTCCTACAGCCCAGTTCTGTGAAAATTCCAGCCGGGTTTCCCAGCAACAGGGATTATGGTGCTCCTACATGTCTTTACTGTCCCAATCACAAATTCAGCAGAGTCACTAAGTTTTGGAGTAGCCTTTGCAGTCTAATTTTGGAGAATTTTGCGCTTTTCAGGCAACTCCATTATCTCTCAAATTGTCTTTAAATAACAGAGCAGAAATTGGGTTGCAGGCATTACCATTGCACCAACTCAGCTTAAGTAATATCTGAAAATAATGTACTACTGGCATAGGATCAAGAACAGAAAAAATGTTGCAGATGCTGGAAAACTGAGAAAAAAAACAACAGAAATGCCGGAAAGACAGAGCAGGTCAGGTATAACTTGAGTAGGTATAAAGAGGGTCAACATTTCAAATCAGGGAATAGTCATGAGATGAATAGCCTGTCACGTTATGATTTTTCATCGCTCCCATTATGAATTTTGTTTCACTCTCTCCAGGTGCAGCCTGACCTGTGGAGCATTTCCAGTACTTCCTATTTTTATGGTTGTTAACAGCATGGCCAGATTAAACTTGTTATGACAAGTATGCTGCAAAACATCTTTGCCTCCTGCCTCCAAAAACACCTTCCTTTCTCAGTGCATCAGGCAGTTAAAATCCTACCCAACATTGAAGAAGTTATGACTTTATTGCTCAAGCAGCAAATCAAAATGTCACACCAAAATCAAGTTATGAAGTGTATTGCTTGATTTGCCAAGTTCCTCCAGCATTTTGTTTGTGTTGATTAAGATTTCCAGCATCTGAAGAATTTCTCGAGTCTATCAATTAATGTTTCATTTTCTTTTAATTCAAGGATTTGATGTATGTTTTTTGAAATGCATTTGGAAACACATAAGATCCAGTCTGGTTATTCAGAGTTCTTTGGCAATTCCATGCAGATTGGGCAGATTTTTTTCTGTCACAAACACATATCAGCAATTCCACAGTTGTTTAAAACACAGTAAGATTTATTCCTGTTGCTTCTCCTCGGCATGTTCACAAAATTAATTTCAAAGTAATTGCAATATCTTGTTCTCCCTCTTTAGCCTGTATCTTTCCCCATTTCAAATTTCCTTTAAAAGATGCAGTAGTCTCCAAAAGACCTACTTTTCATTGCACAATACTCCATACCCAATTAACCTTCCGTACATATTATAACTCAACTACCAGTTTTGTTATGATAAGCACAAAAACAGACTAGGCGCTATGACCCTCTAAGAGATCTGTTCAGTCTCATACAGATGGAGGAGGTGATTACTATACATCCCCGTTACTGTTGGGTTGACCCACAAACACACAAGTGAATAACTGTATAACCAATCTAAAAAAACAAACTAAATAATCCAGCACCCAGGGCATGTCCTTTTTCACTGTTACCATCAGGTAGGAGGTACAGAAGCCTGAAGGCACACACTCAACGATTCAGGAACAGCTTCTTCCCCTCTGCCATCCGATTCCTAAATAGACATGGAAACCTTAGACACAGCCTCTCTTTTTTTAATATATAGTATTTCTGTTATTTGCACAATTTTTAATCTATACAATATACGTATACTCTAATTGATTTACCTATTTATTTGTTTTTTATTTTTATTATATTTCACATTTTTTTCTTCTTCTATATTATGTATTGCATTGAACTGCTGCTGCTAAGTTAACAAATTTCATGTCACATGCTGGTGATAAGAAACCTGATTCTGATTCTGAAATCTAACAAAAAAAGAACTTGAACATCCCACGGACGTATTTTAAAACAAGAACAATAAATAACACTGGCTACCAGGACTGCTGGCATGAGCTGTCAACCATGCCCCCCCCCCCCCCCAGCCTCCTGGAGTTCCACAGTACCCCCACCAGAGGGGTCAGCCATCCTCGCCAAACCTGCAGTCCACAACAAAGTCCAGGAGTCCCTGGGGTGGTCGGCTCTTCTATCTGTGGTGCTCGGGGGTGTCTGGAGACCCCCAGGGAGGCACTGTTTTGTGAGGCAAGAGGTAGGGCACTCAGAGTACTGTTTCCTTCCTTCAGCTCACTGGGTCAGTGGCAGCCAAGAGCCAATACGATGCCAGCCGATCCCGGTGCAGCACCACAGCCTTCTTCTGCTCAGGCAACCACACCTGATATACAACGTCGGAGATACCGTCGAGCATCTCCTCCAGCCCCTTCCAGGGGCTTCCCAGCCTGGGGGTTAGCCCCTTCTTCCTGGAGGGGCAGTAGCCCGATATGCCCACAACACTAGGGGTAGATGGAGATCCCAATCATGCTGGTGCTAGCTAACAATGATGGCAAGCTGCATAGCTAGGGTGCAGTTGAAGTGCTCCACCAGCCCATCACTTTGCGGGCAAGTGGGGGAGAGGTGGTCTGCATTTGGTGATTCCACCTATAGCCCTCACCAAGCAGCTGTGCCTTAAAGTTGCACCCCTGGTCACCATGGATTTCCTCAAGGGTTCGGAAATGGCAGGGGAATTCCTCCTCAAGTCTCTCAGCAGTAGTGCTGGTGCTCTGACCATGTATACCTCTGGTGGTTGTTACTTTGCCCACTTGGTCCACTGCTGAAGAGCCCCAGCTTCAGCGCCGAGGTAGAGCGCCGCTCCCGGCACGTCAACACAGGCACCCAGTGGGACGGCAGGCCCAGGCCCACGATGCAGGAGGCCCTGATGTCGGATAGCCGCATCCCATGCTCCGCTCTGTTTCTCCCCACTGCAATGCACAGTCCCTTTCACCGCCAGTCTCCCAGTGGCTGCACTGGGCTGTGGCACGACACTAGTGTGGGAAAGCTCCAGGTCACGTGGCCTGCCTCACCACAGCAGGAGCAGAGATCACTGGGTGGGGCCAGCACGTTGTTGCTCAGACCTTTCTCACGGGCTCCCCTTCCTCCTCCGTGACACAAGCCTAGACTCGTGGTATGCGGGGCGACACTAGAGCACCTTGGAGGGCAAAAATTGCTTCTGCCTTCTCCATCTCAATCTGCGCCTTGGCCGGTGATTATGGGGATGTCAGGCAAACGTGCTGCCAAAGCCGTCCTGACAAAAGCACGGAGGGCAAGCTCTTCCTGGGACACGGGAGGGAAGTCGGGGTAGCCATGCTGAGCGCAGTGGCAAAGACCTGCTGCAAATGCCCCCAGGTTTTCTCTCATATGGCACCATCTGGTGTACAGTTCTTCCCTCACTACTTCCTCCAATGGCCTCTGCTCAACATTCCACCCCAACTCCTCTCTGAGGGCCCTGTAGTCAGCATTAGGTTGAGGAAGGCTTGCAGGGCAAGGTGCACCACTGTCTCAGTAGTTAAATTAGCGTTGTGCCATGCAGCAAGATTGACTTGCACCCGGTAACGCACCAGGCAGCTGGTACTACGGTATCTGGGAAGCTTCAGGGTGGACCTTGTGGTATAAATTGCTGTAGCCCATTGGTCTTCCTCATGCTCCAGCGGCGTCTGTGGTTCCTGCCATGTTGCCCATCCTCCCATGGCGGTGACGTCTTGGTGTGGGCCACGAGGGAGGTGGGTGATGCATTTTGCTGTGTCCCCTGGGGTGGGGAGCCTGGATACGCTCACCCTGATGGGGTTCCCTGAAAAGGTACAATGCTCTGTCCCCAGGTTCTCATGAACATTGAATTCTCCAGCTTCCGGTAATTCCCTCCCCCTCCCTTCCCCCCTCCCAGTTTCACTCTGCCTTTCACTCCTCCAGCTGCCTATCACCTCCCTCATGGTTCCACCTCCTTCTACTACCCATAGAGCTTTCCCCTTTCCTGCCTATCCCTTCTCTGCTTCCCCTCCCCCACCAATTGATCTTTCCCCTTACTGGTTTTTCACCTGGCACCTACCAGCCTTCTCCTTCCCACCTTCCCCCCACCTTCTTTATAGGGCCTCTGCCCACTTCCTCTTCAGTCCTGACAAGTGTCTTGGCCCGAAATGTTGACTGTTGGTTTCCACGGATGTTGCCCAACCTGTTGAGTTCCTCCAGCATGTTTTGCATGTTGCTTTGACCCCAGCATCTGCAGAGTATTTTGTGTCTCCATAGGGGTCAGCATCCCATCTTTGGCAGTCTGGCCCAGGCATACTGCTTGGTCACTTGACTTATTCCCCGGGTCTTTAGGCACTCCATCCAACGTCGTAGCTCTTCAATCTCACTATCAATTTCTAATCCCACTCATGACACCAACGTGGCGAGCTTTGGCCCAAGATCACAGACCAAAAAAGCTCATTTAACTCAACTATAATTTTTATTGTGACAAGAACAAGTACAAACCAGGCTCTATGACCGGGATAGAGAGCTGCTCAGTCTCATACAGATGGTGAAGATGATTATCACACACCACAGTTACAGCCAGGGGCCCCACAAACCCACAAGCGAATAACTGTATACCTTGAACTTCGCACAGTAATCCCACAAATGCATTTTAAAACAAGAACAATAAATAGCGCAGACCTCCAGGAATTCTGGCCCCTCCTCACTGGAGTGCCACAATATAATTACTTCTGCTTATTCAATACGCTCAAAAAATAGTTCAGAAATTAATTGTTTGCACCTCTGTTTGTGAAGGTTTTGAAATGTGGGTGTCCACTTGCTCTTAGAGTTTCACCCCTGAACATGCTGGATCAACATTTCCCGTCATGATTTAGCCAAGTAAGGTTTTTTATTTCCCGATTACATCCCATGCAAGTAATGATATCTTCAACTTAGTCAGTTCAAGCTTCAGACCTAATTTGCTTAAGACTTACAACTTCTGTTGTTAACATATAATTAAAGAAGGACTGAAGTCAAGAATCAGAAAGGAATTTAAGATTCTCCTCTGAAATTTTGTTTATAATTTCATTAAATATTCAACATAACACTGATTTTAACATATTGTCTCTTACAGAATCACAACACTTATAAAAGTTACAGCATTAACGAACAATGAACTAGACTAGGACGATGCATAGGACAAGAATGAGAAATCCCATACTTTCAAACACAGTTTAACCCCTTCCACCTATTTCCTTCTCCACAGATTTTCCTCTCCTTCTTCATTTCACCTCTCATTTTCCTTTAAACCATGTCATATTCCATGTTGTACCTCATTTCCATAACAGCTTGTACTTGATTGTATTTTATGTTTAACAGGCAAGTTGCAAGCAAGTTTGCGCTAGAATTTTTAAATGGACATAAACTACAATAATGATTCTTGAAAGTGAGAATATCTCAGCTCAACCATTTTTTTTATGATACCCTATCTGGGATTCAGTCAAAACTTTGGCACCCATTTAAGTCATCAGAACAGAGAACTTTACAGTTTCTATGTGGCAGGATTTCCATATTGATTTGACTAGCATTCTTCAAAATTTTAAACACTTCATAGGGAAGCAAGGTAGCGTAGTGGTTAATACAATGCTTTACAGTAAAGGTGACCTGGGTTCAATTCCCACCACTGCCTGGAAGGAGTTTGTACATTCTCCCTATGACTGCGTAGGTTTCCTCTGGGTGCTCTGGTTTCTTCCCAAAGACATATCAGTTAGATTAGGTTAATTAGTCACTGTAAATTGTCCCATGATTAGACTAGGATTAAATTGGGGGGTTGCAGGATAGTGCAGCTTAAAGGGCAGGAAGAGCCTACTCCGTTTTATATCTCGATAAATTAATATAGATCTCATCTTGCTCTCTTATGTTGGGAGGAGATAATATTAGCATGTCTGTTTCTTTATTGCTGAAAGTTTTAAAAGCAATAACATTGTCATTCCAGTTAAGTAGCAAGAATACTTAACGGTTAAAGTATTTGCCTTATTTTTTCAATCTTTGCTTATTCCTATGTTTTGTTAAAACAAATAAATTATATATACTGAACTTTCAAAGGCTATTAAAACTGACAAATCAGTGCACAATTCTGATAATGTCATCTGCAAGGTTTTGCTGCCCCCTTCAGTTTGAAAGCATAAACCAAGAGAAAGCATTCAGCATGCTTCAGGAATGTTTTGAAATGGCCAGTTCTCCATTTAAAATCAAGGCAATGACATCTGCATCTGTAACTGAGATTTTCAACTAATATTGTCAATAGTAATTTCTGAAGTAAATGATAGTTAGCTTCCAGGCAACATGTATACCTCAAGGGAACAGTTTCAAAATGGTATCTTTATAGGATGTGTGACAACTTTTCAATAATTATATTGTATGTTCATTCATATCATTGCCAAGACCAAGTTACCAAAATGAATGGAAACCTTTGCCATGCCCACCCAACAACGAGAAACAGTGCTCAGAGAGTGCGGGAATGCTCAACGAACTTTTCTACAGTTTCCTCAAATTGATTTCAGCATATTAATAATGTTCACTTGATGGTTCAATATATAAAGAAATTGTTTATTCTTACATGACCATCACAAAATTAGCAAATGGACAATTATTTTTTGTCGATCTTGAATGTGTACAAGGCAGATTTCCAGCAATGTTTAAGCAATTGCTTTTTAGCAGTTATTATTAAATATTTGTTCATTTTTATTCATTTTCAGGATGTTGACAATGGTGGCAAGACCAGAACTTAATGTCCACCCTTCGACTGTTGATGCTGAGCAATCAACTGCAGTCCTTGTTACAAAAAGACTGCTACAATTTTAATATCAGGGCAACTCCAAATCCAGTGCTCACCTAGTACTTGGATAAATTGCTTTTACCTGTGCTTTGACTTTGCTGTAGAGTACATTTAAGAAATTTTCTCAAGGTTCAGTTAAGTTCAACTTACGGTGGGACTGGAGTTGCAAACAGACAAGATCATCAGACTTCCTGCCTTTCTTAGAGGATATCAATGAAGGGTTTTTACAACAAGCAGGTCATTAATACCGACATCAGATTATTAATTAACTGTATCAAGCGTCCCTGCTATTAGTCGTACATTGGGGTTACTAGTGCATTGGCATCACCATTGTCCACATTCCTATGATTAATGGACTGATTGTTGATACCTAATGATCCTTCTGGTTGAGGGAGCAAGATAAGTGTACACTTATCTGCTACTGTCTAGAAACTGTTCACTACTCAAGCACAGCATTACAACAATGGATCTGCCCACAATTAATTTTTAGAAGTGCAGGCCAAATTTAATATGTATAATTAAGGAGAACTTGGCAGAATATTTATATTTTAATTGTTGTATTGAAAGGACAGGCAGGGAGGTGGCACAGCACTCCTGGTAAAAAAAAATCAAATCAAATTCTTAGAAAGAGGTGACATAGATCGGAAGATGTAGAACTCTTGTAGGTAGAGTTAAGAAACTGCAGGGGTAAAGAGACACTGATGGGAGTTATATATAGGCCCCTAGATAATAGCCAGGATGTGTGGTAAAAATTACAATGGGAGACAGAAAAGGGCAATTTTGCAATAGTCATGTGAGATTTCAACATGCAGGTAGACTGAAAAAATTAGGTTGGTTCTGGATCACAAAAGAGATTATTTGTAAACTACCTATGTGATATTTTTTAGAGCAGTGAGTGGTTGAGCCTACGAGGGGACAGGTTATTCTGGATTGGGTGTTAAGTTATGAACCAGATTTAATTAGGGAGTTAAAGGTAAAGGAAACCTTTGAGGCAGTGATCATAATATAATATAATACAATTCACCTTGAGAGGGAGAAGGGAAAGTCAGATATGTAAAATGGGTGTAGTTACCATTATAAGAGAGAAGGTCCAAAATATCTAAAGGTACATAAGTCACCTGGACCAGATGAACTGCACTCTAGGGTTTTGAAAAAGGTAGTATTAGAGATTGTGGTGGCATTAGAAGAGATCTTCCAAAAATCATTGGACTTGGGCATGGTGCCAGAGGATTGGAAAATTGCAAATGTCACTCCACTCTTTAAGAAAGGAGGAAGGCAGCAGAAAGTAAATTATAGACTCTTAGCCTTACCTCAGTGGCGGGGAAGATGTTAGAGCCAATTGTTAAGGATGAGGTGATGGAGTACTTGGTGACACAGGACAAGACAGTAGAAAGTCAGCATGGTTTCCTTCAGGGAAAATCCTACCTGCTGGAATTCTTTAAGGAGTTTCCAAGTAGGATAGATAAAGGAGATGCAGTGGATCTTGTATATTTTGACTTTCAGAAGGCCTTTGACAAGGTGCCACACATGAAGCTACTTACCAAGTTAAGAGCCCATGATATCACAGTAAAGTTAGTAATATGGTTAGAGCATTGGAGCATTGGCAGATTGGTAGGAGGCAGCGAGTAGGAATAAAAGTATCTTTTTCTGGTTGTCTGCCAGGGACTAGTGGTGTTCCGCAGGGGTCAGTATTGGGACTACTTCTTTTTATGCTGTATATAAATGATTAGGTGATGGAACAGATGGCTTTGTTGCCAAGTTTGCAAATGATACAAAGATTGATGGAGGGGCAGGTAGTAGTGTTGAGGAAATAGGTAGACTGCAGAAAGACTTAGACTTATCAGGAGAATGGACAAGAGAGTGGCGAATGAAATATAATGTTGGAAAATGGATAGTCATACATTTTGGTAGTAGAAATAAATGTGCAGACTATTTTCTAAATGGGGAGAAACTCCAAAAATCTGAGATGCAAAGGGACTTGGGAGTCCTTGTGTAGAAAGGTTAACTTGCAGGTTGAGTCAGTGGTGAGGAAGGCAATACAATGTTACCATTCATTTCAAGAGGTCCAGAATACAGAAGAAAGGATGTGATGCTGAGGCTTTGTAAGGCACTGGTGAGGCCTCACCTTGAGTATTATGAACAATTTTGGGCCCCTCATCTTAGAAAAGATGTGCTGGCATTGGACAGGGTCCAGAGGAGGTTTACGAGGATGATTCCAAGAATGAAAGGGTTATCATACGAGGAACGTTAGATGGCACTGGGCCTGTACTCGTTGGAATTCAGAAGGATGAGGGAGATCCTATTGAAACGTTTCGAATGTTGAAAGCCCAAGACAGAGTAGATATGGAAAGGATGTTTCCCATGGAAGATAATGTTTGACAAATCTTATTGAATTTTTTGAAGAGGTTACTAGGAAAATTGACGAGGGTAAAGCAGTGGATGTTGTCTATATGGACTTCAGTAAGGCCTTTGACAAGGTTCCGCACGGAAGGTTAGTTAGGAAGGTTCAATCGGTAGGTATTAATATTGAAGTAGTAAAATGGATTCAACGGTGGCTGGATGGGAAATGCCAGAGAGTAGTGGTGGATAATTGTTTGTCAGGTTGGAGGCCGGTGACTAGTGGTGTGCCTCAGGGATCTGTACTGGGTCCAATGTTGTTTGTCATATACATTAATGATCTGGATGATGGGGTGGTAAATTGGATTAGTAAGTATGCAGATGATACTAAGATTGTGGATAATGAAGTAGGTTTTCAAAACTTGCAGAGAGATTTAGTCCAGTTTGAAGAGTGGGCTGAAAGATGGCAGATGGGGTGTAATGCTGATAAGTGTGAGGTGCTACATTTTGGTAGGAATAATCAAAATAGGACATACAATAGGGCGTTGAGGAATGCAGTAGAACAGAGCGATCTAGGAATAATGGTGCATAGTTCCCTAAAGGCAGAATCTCATGTGGATAGGGTGGTGAAGAAAGCTTTTGATATGCTGGCCTTTATAAATCAGATCATTGAGTATAGGAGTCGGGATGTAATGTTAAAATTGTACGAGGCATTGGTGAGGCCAAATTTAATTATGTACGGTTCTGGTCACCAAATTATAGGAAAGGTATCAACAAAATAGAGAGAGTACAGAGATTTACTAGAATGTTACCTGGGTTTCAACGCCTAAGTTACAGAGAAAGGTTGAACAAGTTAGGTCTTTATTCTTTGGAGCATAGAAGGCTGAGGAAGGACTTGATAGAGGTATTTAAAATTATGAGGGGGATAGATAGAGTTGACGTGGATAGGCTTTTTCCATTGAGAGAAGGGGAGATTCAAACAAGTGGACAGGAGCTGAGAGTTAAGGGGCAACAGCTTTGGGGTACCATAAGGGGGAACTTCTTTACTCAACTGTGTGGAACAAGCTTCCAGAAGAAGTGGTAGAGGCAGGTTCGATTTTGTAATTTTAAAAAAAATTGGATAGGTATATGGACAGGAAAGGAATAGAGGGTTATGGACTGAGTGCAGGTCGGTGGGACTAGGTGAGAGTAAGCATTTGGCACGGACTAGAAGGGCCAAGATGGCCTGTTTCTGTGCTGTAATTACTATATGGTGGGAGAGTGTAGGACAAGAGGACACAGCCTCAGGATAGAGGGGCACCCTTTCAAAACAGAGAAGCAGAGAAATTTCTTTAGCCTAAGGGTGGTGAATTTGTGGAATTTGTTGCCACATCAGCTGTGGAGGCCAGATTGTTGGGTATATTTAAGGCAGAGATTGATAGGTTCTCAATTGGACGTGGCATCGAAGGTTATGAGGAGAAGGCCGGGAACTGGAGTTGAGGAGGAGATTTTAAAAAAAGGATCAGCCATGATTGAATAGCAGAGCAGACGTGATGCACCAGATGGCTTAATTCAGCTCCTATGTCTTACGGTCTTATGTCAGTATTACAATGGACTAAAGGGAATTACAGAAGTATGAGAGAAGAGCTGTTCAAAGTTGATTGGAAGGGGTCATGAGCAGCAATGCTTGCAGCTTCTGGAAGAAATTCAGAAATCACAGGATAAATACTGCCAAAAGAAGAATGTGTGTTCTAAAGGCAAAATGATGCAACTGTGGCTGAAAAGAGAAGTCAAGGCCAACATAAAAGCAAAAGAAAGGGCATATATAGAGAGCAAAAATTAGAGGGAACTTAGAGGATTTGGAAGTTTTTAAATTCAACATAGGGCAACTATAAATGCCATAAGGAGTAAAATGAAGAAAAATGAAGGTAAGATGGTCAATAATCTCAAAGAGGATATCAAAAATTTTTTTTAGATATATAAAGAGTAAAAGAGTGGTGAGAGTAGATATTGGACCATTGGAAAATGACGCTGGAGAGGTAATAGTGGGGGACAAGGAAATGGCAGAAAAACTGAATAATAGTTTGCATCATGCTTTAATGTGAAGTACATCAGCAGTATGCTGGAAATCTAAGTGTGTCAGGGGCAGAAGTGAGTGGGGCTGTTATTACTAGGAAGAAGGTGTTTGGACAGGTCTGAAGGTAGATACCCCACCTGTACTAGGTGCTGTACACCCCAGGGTTCTGAAAGAGGTGGCTGAAGAGGTTATGGAGGCATTAGTCATGATCTTTCAGAAATCGCTGGATTCTGTAATGGTTCCAAAGGACTGGAAAATTGCAAATGTTACTCCAGTCTTCAAGAAGGAAGGGAGTCAGAAGAAAGGAAATTATAGGCCAGTTAGTCTGTGGAGGCACATGATAAAATAGGCCAAAATCAGCATGACTTCCTTAAGAGAAAATCCTACCTGATAAATCTATTGGAATTCATTGTGGAAGTGCCAAGCAGGAGAGACAAAGGATAATCGGTAGATTTTCTGTACGTGGATTTTCAGAAGGCCTTTGACAAGATGTCGCCTATGAGGCTGCTTAACAAGAGAAGAGCCCATGGTATCACAGGAAAGATACTAGCATGGATTGGCAGGAGGAGAAGTGTGGGAATAAAAGGAGACTTGTTGGCTAGCTGCTGGTGACCAATGGTGTTCCACAGGGGTTGGTATGGAGACTGCTTCTTTTTTTGTTGTATGCCAGTGATCTGAATGATGGAATTGATGGCTTTGCGGCCAAGTTTGCAGATGGTACAAAGATAGATGGAGAGGCAATTAGTGTTGAGGAAGCAGGAAGTCTGCAGAAGGACTTATACAGAGAAATGTATGACCATGCACTTTGTTTGCTAGGAGGAATAAAGGAATCGACCATTTTCTAAATAGGGAGCAAATTCAGAGATCGGAGGT
>NW_026780818.1:0-24146 GCF_030144855.1 Hypanus sabinus
GCTCAGGGTTTATTTTTTATGTTTTTGTCAATACATACTGTGCATCTGACAATTGTCAATACATACAGGACTGTGCATCTGACTGAATTGTGTTCTCTCACCCTCTTTATTCCCAACGGAGCAGCATCAACTGCTATATCTGGTGCAGTCTGTATAACTGTGGACTGTGCACAGCTTCGGTTGTAATCAAATATTTTAAAATCCGTCCTTTGCTTCTTTCTAATTCAACAGCTATGTTATGACAGAGAAAAAGTCTCTCCGCTTCAGTACAAACGTGCACACATGTTAAACAGGGTTAGCAAGTAAATAAGAAAAGCAGACATGGGGAGAGAGGGAAGACAGGGAGTGAGATTCAGAGAGGATTATAATAACAGAGAATGATGGAATTAGCTGTCATGGAGCAGAATGTGGATCGTGTCACTGAGTGGCCGGTAGTCATTCTTTGCACATAGTCTATACAATTGGCTGACTGTAGTTGTTTACAAGTAGTTGTAGTTTAATAATTTTCAAGATGTCTATTGTGTCTCATTTTCCTGCGAATGTCCAATTTTGCAGAATCATAAAAGAGCAAGAAAAAATAAAAAATACTTTCATTGCAGCCCATACCAGTAGCCGAACCCCATACCAGAGGCCACGCCTCAGTTATACAGACATTATCATTATATTGCATCACTCTAAGTGACCTGGATGAGGAAGTGGAGGGATGGGTTATTAAGCTTGCTGATGACGGAAAGGTTGGACTGTTCGTGGATAGTGTGGAGGGCTGTCAAAGGTTACAGCGGGACGTTGATAGGATGTTTACTGGGATGAGAAGTGGCAGATGGCGTTCAACTCAGATAGGTGTGAAGTGAACACGAGGAGATCTGCAGTTGCTGGAAATTCAGGCAACACACCCAAAAACTGGTGGATCACAGCAGGCCAGGCATCTACAGGGAGAAGCGTTAAGTCTTCTGAGCCCTGATGAAGGATCTCGGCCTGAAACATCGACAGGTCTTCTCCTTATAGATGCTGCGTGGCCTGCTGCGTTCCACCAGCATTGTCTGTGTGTTGCCTAAGTGTGAAGTGATTGATTTTAGTAGGTCAAATAAGATGGTAGATTATAGTATAAATGGTAAGACTGTTGGCACTGTGGAGGATCAGAGGGATCTTGGAGTCCGAGTCCATAGGACGCTCAAAGCAGCTGCGCAGGTTGACATTGTGGTTAATAAGGCATACGGTGTATTAGCCTACATCAATCGTGGAATTGAATTTAGGGGCCAAACGGTAATCTTACATAGGACCCGGGTCGGATCCACTTGGAGTACCGTCCTCAGTTCTGGTCGCCTCACTGCAGGAAAGATCAGGAAGCCAAAGAAAGGGTGCACATGAGATTTACATGGATTTTGCGTGAATTGGGGAGCATACCTTATGAGAATAGGTTGAGAGAATTTGGCCTTATCTCCTTAGGGCGACAGAGGATGAGAGGTGACCTCATAGCGGTGTAGAAGGTGATGACAGACATTGATCGTGTAGGTTGTCAAAGGTTTTTGACTACCAGGGCTGAAATGGTTGCCACAAAAGGACACACGTTTAAGGTGCTGGGGAGTAGCTACAGAGTAGGTATCAGGACTAAGTTGTTTCACTCAGATAGTGGTGCGTCTGTTGACCGATCTGCCGGCAACGCTGGTGGAGCCGGATATGTTAGGCTTTCTGAAAATACATTTGGATAGGTACATTAAGCATAGAAATATAGAGTGCTATGGGTATTCTTAGTAGTTACTAAAGTAAGGACACGTTCGGCAGAACTTTATGGGTCGACGGGGCTGTATTGTGCTGTAGGTTTTCTATGTTTCTATGTTTTGCTATGAATTACGGTAGAGGCTGTTCCTCTGGGGGTAAGGCCTCAGTTGTAGTCCAAGCTAACCTTCACAGATTCTGAGGCATGTCAGAAAATACTTTAATTCAGCGGCATCAAAATCCTTGTAAGAAATTACTTTATATTTATTGGAAAGCAAAGGGAAAAGCTGCGGCTTTGTACACTTTACTCTCCAATGAAGATCACACCAAGAAACACCAATGCTCGAAGTCAGTAATTCGGTTTATTTTATAATTCTGTTACTTGAGTAGTATCCACATTCATATAATATTAGAAAATCCATGGAAACTGCTATTTTTATTTTTATTTTCCACAGAATAATTTGGCAGGAAATTGGGGACCGGCGTGAAAGTGCTGAAAATGCTGTAGTTAGTTTACCAACAGAGGCAGTGTTTAGTGAGATTCCTAGTTAAAAAAGGACGTTGATAGGGCAAAATTGCAGATTGCAGTTAGGAGGATATTGCAACGTTAACAGCAGGCAAAATCGAGGTGGATGAATACAGGACTGATGATGTTGTATTTAATGCACGCAGTACACTGGATGTGGTAAAAGAACTTACAGCACAGTTACAGATTGGCAGACGTGTAGTTGCATCACTGAATCATAGGTGAAAGAAGATTATAGCGGTGAGTTTAATGTCAAGGATGCACATTGTATCGAAGGATAGGCAGAAAAATAGAAGGACGGCTTGGATCTGTTGTCTAAAGGTTAAATCAAATCATTAGAAAGACCCATAGGATCGGAAGGTGTCGATTCATTTTAGATAGATCTGTGATCGAATTCATCCTGAAACTTAAGAAGGAAAAGCTGATGACGGATGTATCAGAATGTCAGTGGAGTAAAGGAAATTACAGACGCACGAGAAAAGAGTTAGCCAGAATTGATTGGAGGGTGGGGATTCTATCAGTCGTAGCAATGGCTGCGATTACGGAAAGGTTTGGGAAGGCACGCGATACATGAGTTACAAAGAGAAGAAGTATCATAAAGGGAAAATGACAGAACTGTGTCGAAAAAGAGAAGACAAAGCCAACTTAATAGTCAAACACTAGGCACGTAAAAGAGAAAGAATTAGCGGGGTTAGAGAACTGGGACGTTTTAAACTGAAGGCAACCAAAAAAAGTCAATAAGTAGGTATTAAAGGAAGAAGAAATAACGCCAGCCAATCATATTAAAGGAGGTAGCAACATTTATTTCGATATACAAAGTGAAAGAGAAAGAGTCGAGACTGGATATCGGACAGCTGTAAAACGATGCTGCACAGACAGTAAATGGGAACAATGAAATGGCGGTCGCGCTGTAACATATTGCATCAGTTTTCGCCGTGGAAGTCAGTAACTGTGTGGTGGATTTTCCAGATGTCAGGATTCATGAATAATTCCACAATCAGAGTTGCTAAGTTTATAATGTTCTGCATACGAGTAAATTTCCTGTCACATTAGACGTACTTCAATGCTACCTGATCCTTCATGGCAGCAATCGTTTAGTAGTCTCTTTATTATAGTAGGATATTAGCTGGTGCTCGGTGTTTAGCCCTCTGAGATTTAGGATATTTAGAAATGCTTTCCGCAGACACGCCAAGGGAAACGACTCAGCGACTAAGAATAGGAAGAAAGGGTTCGGAAATAGAGCAGGTAAATTTGACAGCTGGGTGGAAGCTGTTGACATGTCCTTGCTCCACATGGGTGCCGGAAGTAGCATCAATAGAGCCGTCGATATACCGCTGAAGAATTTTGTAATGTCACGAGTGTAGGCCTGGAACATGGACTGCCCCACCTAACCAATGAAACCAGGGTATTACTGGACCATGGTGTGAAGAAGGTTAATGAAGCCGAAGGCAAATTTAGAGTTGGAAATAGTTCTCGCAGAACAAGAAGTGTTGGCCATGAAGAAATGAAAATATGGAAGAAGACATAAAACTGGAATCAGGAAAGGAAGGTCGATGTAGACTAAGAAAATATCTTTGGTTTTGCCATCTTATTGGATAAAATAGAGAGCCGAAATTATTCAGACTGTGATGCAATCTTCATTTTCTGATCTGTCTTTTGATCTATCTATTTGCATATACTCTGTCCAGCCGGCTGACTGTTTGAAAATGTTCCTTTTATTCTTGTGAATACAGACACACAAAACATGAGAATTTTACCTGTGCTCTGGCTGGTGCTGAACCTAGAGAAATCGTGAATAAATGCTGCACTGGAAGCTGGGTCAGTGAATGTTGGGAGATCTCGACTCTTGCTGAATACTGGGTGTTCAGTACTTTCTCAGCAACTGGAGTTGAGACGGTACAAAGCAGGGGTCTGGTCCTGGGCGGTTGGACTGTGCTCAGTTCGCAGCTTTTTTTTTTAAGAACCGGACTACTGAGGTGACTGAATCTTTCAACGAGCTCTTTCACTGCTCCCTGGACACGGACTGAGTCACTGCGTAGTTAAAGGTATCGGTGCAGCAACTTAAGTTCGCTAACGCGGAGCCAACTTGTGTCAAAATATTTCCGGAACCAATGCTCGCCTCTTCTGCCCATTTGCGCGGTTATAGACGAATTATACGACAACCGTCAGCCACAGGAGGTTAAAGCTGCCAGAGGGGGTGAAGAGCAAACCCACAGACCTCTTCCTGTTCTCCATCTCTGGGTCTCTACTGTTCGCTCATTTACTCTGACCTCTGAGTCCCCTCGGGACACGACTGGCGACTAATAAGTGCCCGACCATCAGAATTATAGCGAATGGCAGCAGTGGTATTAAAGCGGTATCGAACCAGTCAGGTCCAACCCTACATTTGTCAGTGAAATAACTTGGCTTGGGATCGCAGTACCACGGGATATTTTCAATAATTTCCCATGTTCCATTGTGAAGTAAAACGGAATATTTTTCAAAGAATTATTCCAGTTGTTGTTTGCAAAACAGCCGCAGTTTTCTCGGTGCAACTTTTAGTTTTCAGCTTTTAGCTACGTATGGCACAAATCGATCAAATGTGAAAGTGACGGTGAACCAGACTGAGCAATTTGTGGTTATTGGACTCAATATCTCAATATGTCTGTAACAGCGCACACTGGTGTGATGTCCAGGAAACTCAGTGAGAAGTAATGATAATTAATTTGAAACAAGATAACTTCAGTAACAATGACCAACAGATCCGCCACCTCCATGTCCACCAGGTAGCGTCTGGTGCAAATGCAGATACCGCATTTACCCCGGGACAGGATGATAAACGCCATTAAATTTATTGGGGTGTCAAAAAAGAAAAAAAAAAAAACAGACATCTGTTGAACTGTCATTCATTGGATCTGAGGGCACATTCAAATCTCTTTGTGAAATAATATGCATCAGTACAGGAAGTATTTTAGTTCAGAAATACCAAGGTGTCATTGGTATGTTGGACTTATAGCCAAAGGGAGAAGATGAATGCTTTGATCCAATCAGCAGAAAGCATCAATAATTACAATGGGTCAGAGGGGCAGCTTCAATACTAACAAGAGGTTACAGAGAAAGCACGAATATATGATGGAGTTCATTTAATATTTAATATTTATTGAGATTCAGTATGACAGCATCAAAATGTAAACGGGGGAGAGCGAGAGAGAGAGAGAGAGAGAGAGAGAGAGAGAGAGAGAGAGAGAGAGAGAGAGAGAGAGAGAGAGAGAGATGGAGAGAGAGAGAGAGAGAGAGAGAGAGAGAGAGAGAGAGAGAGAGAGAGAGAGAGAGAGAGAGAGAGAGAGAGAGAGATGGAGAGAGAGAGAGAGAGAGAGAGAGAGAGAGAGAGAGAGAGAGAGAGAGAGAGAGAGAGAGAGAGAGAGAGAGAGAGAGAGAGAGAAGGAGATCGCAAGTCAACGAGATAGCGTAAATATTTCTGAGGGCTCACCGTGAAAGGGTCAAAGTTTAGGGGCAGTCCGGAATGAGCGCTAAAATATACAACTGTTCACAGAGTGCGTATCAACATTTTCAGGGGATTACCCAGACAACGCTGATCTTTACTGACGGTCATCGGGAACACAACAATTTTCAGACAGCATTACCCTGGAGAGCGACAATATATGCAGACAGGGAAGATGCTGTGAGCAACCTATGCATCAGAGAATGACATGTGATGGTCTGGGGAGAGACAAATGTCCTTACACAGCCGCAGAACATAGGGACGTCCCTTTAGAACGGAGAGGATGAAGAATTTAATTAGCCAGAGAGTGGAGAATCTGTGGAACTCTTTGCCACGGTCAGCTGTGGAATTCAACTTGTTGTATATATTTACGGTAGATTTGGAGAGATTTTTGATTGTTCAGGGCATGGATGGATACGGGAAGAAGGCGGATAGATTAGAGCCGAGAGAAAGCTTAAATCAGCCAGACTGAAAAGGCGAATGCAGACTTATTGGGCCAAATGGCCTGATTCTGCTCCTATACCTTATGGTCAAACAATGAGCTCAGATCAGCTGGCATATCCAGAGGTTGCAAAAGGAAAAGGGTAAGGTTGAAGAGCGGGTATTTACTGGGGACTCATGATCAGAAATGAGCCTGATGAGTCTACAGGAGCTGTCTGATAAATCGTTTTAATTGATGTTTATAATTTCACAGGAGGAAACTGAGGGAGAGTTTTGTTGAGAAGAAGAGTGATCCAGGAGGATACCCAGAAGTGAGCAAATCAGACATGGTATCAGGAGAGTGACCGTGACGTGGTTTCCTGTGTCACGGATACAGACAGTCGTCCCAAGTGAGGAGTTCGTGTGGAGATGCAGCTTCCTTGGAAGTGGAGGAAAGAGAACACACCAACAGATGGAACCAGCTGTGAGAAAGCTTGTCAGCTTTGACCACGAGCCAAATGTACCATAACCTTCAGAATTAATTAAAAAATCATTCTGAGGGTGTTTGAAATTTCAGAAGCAGGAGAGATGTGATCACATGTGCAGAGGGCAGGGGATGGGTCTCCACCAGACCCTCAGTGAGATGGTTCAAGTTTATATATTACCTGGACAGAAACAGAATTTAGCAGTGGCGACAAATGATGCAGTCTGGTTTATTCCAAGTTGGGGAGGGGTGTGGAATTGGAACTCAATGCCTTGCAGTACCACCATCGTTAATTTGTCTTGTCCGAGTGGTGGATCGCACAGCATGGAAATAGGCCTTTGGCCGTCCATACCTGTTCTGACCATCCTCTTACTGTCTACACTGGTCCTGTTTATCAGCACTGGGTTCATAGCCCACTGCTCCTCTGCAGGTTAAATGCCCTTTCACGGCTTCCCCCACCACCTCGGGTAGATTGTTCTAAATTTTAACTACCCTTTGGCTAAAAGTTTTTGTCCTCAGCTTCTCTGCTTAAATCTATTCTCTTTGACGTTGAGACCCTGCAGGAATATGGCTTATATGGCAGCGGTGAGGCCTTTGGTAACGTGTAGCATGAAAAGTTGCTGTTGAAAGTCAGATGGCATGGGGTCCAGTGAGAGGTGGATAACTGGATGCACAGTTGGCTTGATGGTAGGAAGCAGAGAGTGATGGTGGGAAATTGTCTATTGGACTTGAAACCTGTGCCTATTGATGCTTCCCAGCGTTACGCCCATTGCTACTTATCATCTATATCACTAATTTGGTTGTGAATGTTCCGGGTATGGGCAGTAGCTTTGCAGTAAGTAAGCTCAAGTATTTTTTTTTTTTTGAAATATGGTAAGTATAAACAAACCGTTCGGTTTCCCTCTCCACACTTGGCCTGTCCTTTCCCTACCATTATCTCGTCCTTCCGGCACCTACCCCTCGACACCCGCTTTCTTTTTCAAACCATCTTCTACCTTCTTCCTCCAGATTAGTATGGATGTGATTTATTTTAAGGGAAATTGAGGAGGGAGCTTCTTCACTCAAATCTGGTGAGAGTGCGGAATGAGCTCCCTGTGGAAATGGTGGATGCGGGTTCGATTTCGACACTTCAGAGAACGTCAGGTAAGCACTTTGATGGGAGGTGGCGAGAGGACCTTTGTGCAGCAGATGGGACGAGGCAGAAAATCAATTCGGCATTAATCAGAAGGATCGAAGGGTGTGTTTCTGTGCGTTTGTGCTCTGTGACTCTAATAATATTCTGATTTGTAATTTCCACAGTTCTTTGTTGCTAATGACTGAACCCAGAAATTTACAGAATAGGTGAGAAGGCTGCCCAGTGACTGTTCCTGTGCTCAAAGTCACTGGGACGTCCCATCACTCAGCTGATATTTGTTTTTTAATTTCCATTTTTCTTCACTCTGTCTTTCACTCAACAAGTTCATTGTTCACAGGAAATCACAGAACTCACAGAGAAGGGAACCCCGACAGAGGATTCCCGGCTCTTCCTCGGCCTGGTGATGGGGAAAGGTTCCCAGTCGCTGGGATTGACTTGGGTGTGGAAATCGTTTCTGGAAGTGAGGAATGGGTCGGCAAAGTTGAACAAAATGCTGAAAGAAGTTTTGGAGTTCCGTATGGCAAACAATAAAAATAACACATGCTGAACTGAATATCGCATTGAAACATTGTAAAGTGAACAATGTTACAGAACATAGTCATAGAACATGTATCTGCCTCAACACCACACCTGGTGCGTATTCCAGCCACCCAACATTATGTGTCAAAGAACTTGCCTCATCCATCCTTTGAGCGTATCTCCTCTCATATAAAATTCCTGGCTTCTGGTAGTAGATATTTCAACACTGGGAACAAATTAGCGTTTGTCTACTTTGTCTATGTCTCTCAAACATCGTTAAAACCTCTTCCAATACTACCCGCATTCCCCACTACGCCACTTCGAGAAAAGAACGTAAGTTTGGCCAAACAATCATTATAGCATGCGCCCTCCAATCCAGGCAACATACTGGTAAATCTCATCGAGAACCCTCTCCAAACCCTTGACATTTATATATAATGGGGTGATGAGAACTGTATGAAATACTGCAGATGTGACGTAACTTCAGTTTTATAAATCTGCAACATAAACTCCTGACAATTAAACTCAATTTCTTGACTAGCAAATGCGAAGATGCTATATGTCTTCTTCACCACTTGATCAAATAATGTAGCCACTTAAAGGGAATTATGAACTTGGTCATTGAACTTGATCTTTCTGCTCATCACCACTTTTAAGCTTCTTTCATTTAACAGGGTAAAGTCTCTTCACACTTGCTATAAGTAGTAGTAGACAGGCGTCGGTCCCAGGGGAGAGTCGGGTACCGTATCTGCTGTATTGTGTGCTCTCCAGGGCGCAAGCCTGGGCTGGAAGTTTGGACACGCAGGGTCCTCCCCCTTTGCACATCGCTGATGTAGTCCAAGGGAAAGGCAGGCGTCGGTACAGCTTGGCACCAGTGTCATCGCAGAGGCTAATGTTGTAGGTAACATAAATCTGCCTTAGGGACCCCGGCTCCGGATTTCTTCCTCGGGGTTTAATCCCGAATAGTTTCTCACGGGTGGGTGTGGCTGCAAGGATGCAGAGTTTTAAAATCAGCGTTCTTCTCCTAGGCGGGCTGCTGCCCAAGGCTGACAAGCCGCATTTTCCCGAAGTAAATGGTTTTGAGGTGCCAGTGGTCCGTCTTTGCCTCTTCTCTTGTCAGCAGTAACAATTCCACCGGGCCTAATAACTAAGTCAAACGTTGAGACTAAGAGTACATAGAGGCTGTTAGTGACGCACGCCAGTTGGAACACTTTATAGGGAATGGGAGCTTATCCCCACTATGACTCCCGGCTCTGAGAATCCGTGTCGAATTGCAACGTTTAATATTTGGCTAGGTACTACACCAACTGCCACTTCCCCAACAATATCTGCAACTGCAGAGGTTCCAAATCAGATCCCTTCGGAACACTACTAACCACAGACCTGCAGCTCGAATAAGTCAATTCGTTTACATCCCTCTGTCGGTTACGGCCAAGCCAGTTATGAATCCAAATGGCCAACACATCTTACATGTTTGGTTGAGGCTCAGATATCACTGGCCACAGAAGTAGCTTCAGAGATTTCGAGAGTGGAACATATTAGACCTTGGTTCACAAAAGGCTGTAGGAAAAACCTTGTAAATTAATGCCCAGTGAGTCTTACTTCAATGTTGACAAAATATTGAACAGTATTCCTAGAAATAGGATTTCCGACAATTTGGAGAACCATAACCTGATTATGGATAGTCAGTGCTGCTTTGGGAAAGCAGGTTATGCTTTGCACACTCGCTGAATTCTCTGACGTTCTGACAAAGCATAGAACCATAGAACACTACAACACAGAATAGATCATTCAGCACTCCATGTTGTGCCGACCAATATAATAATTAAAAAATGTACTAAATCCGCACTACCTCATAAACCTCCATTTCTCTTTCATCCATGTTGGATGACCCAGGGTAAGACAAGTGAAGGGATAGCTGAGGACTTGCTCAATTTCGATATGACCTCTCTAGCCACCGGCGAGTTACGTAAGGACTCGTGAGAACCCATCCATTATTCCAAACGGGAATGAGGGAAAAACCTGCAAAATACAAAAAGGTTGAGTTATCGTCAGTGCTAGGGAAGTTATAAAGCACTGGTGAGGCCTCACCTTGAGTGTTGTGATCACATTCGGGCCCCTCGTCTTAGAAAAGTTGTGCTGCCATTTGAGAGGGTCCAGAGGAGGTTCACAAAGATGATTGCAGGAATAAACAGGTTATCATATGAGGAACTTTGATGGTTCGCGCTCTGTTTCTCCTCATCCTTCTGAAACCCCGTGAACACAGGCCCAGAGCCATCAAGCGCAGTCTGACAAGGCCTTTTCTTGGCCCTTTCTGGCTCTCCTAATATCATTCTTAAGCTCCTTCCTGCAAACCTTATAATCTTCTAGATTAATATCATTAACTAGTTTTCTGAACTTTTCGTAAGTTCTTCTTTTCTTCTTGACTAGATTTGCAACAACCTTTGTGCACCACGGATCTTGACCCGTACCATCCTTTCGATGTCTTATTGGAACGTACCTGTTCAGAACCCCAGGCAAATATCCCCTGAAGAGTTGCCACATTTCTTCGATACGTTTCCCTGGGAATATTTGTTTCCAATTTAAGCTTCCATGTTCCTGCCTGATAGCCTCATATTTCCCCTTACTCCAATTAAACTTTTTCCCTAATTTGTCTACTCATATCCCTCTCCAATGCTATGGTAAAGGAGAGAGAATTGTGATCAATCTCTCAACAATGCTTACTCACGGACAGAGTATTGACACCTGACCAAATTCATCTCGCAATACCAGATCAAGTGCAGCCTCTCATCTTGTAGTCCAATCTACCTATTGTGTCAAGAAACCTTCGTGAACACACCTAACAAACTCTACCCCTTCTAACACAATCACTCAATGGAGATGCCCATCAATATTTTGGAAATTAAAATCTCCAAGCACAGCAACCCTGTTGTTATTACTATTCCTTTCGAGAATCTCTCTCCCCCTCTGCTCCTCGATATCCCTGTTCGGGTTGTCTATAGAAAACACCCAGTTGAGTTATTGACACTTTCCTATTCGTACCATTCACCCCTAGAGACTCCATAGATAACCTCTACATGACTTCCGCCTTTTCTGCAACCATGACACTGTCCCTGATCAACAGTTCCACGCCCGTACCTCTATTGCCTCCCTCCCTATCCATCCTGAAATATTTAAAGTCTGGCATTTGAAGTAACCATTCCAGCCGCTGAACCATCCAAGACTCCGTGATGACAGCAACTTCATAGTTCTAAGTGCTGATGCACGCTCTGAGCTCATCCGCTTTATTCACAACACTCCTCGCATTACGTTAGACACATCTCAAACCATCGGAATGAGCTCGCCCCTTCTCTATCACCTGCCTATCCTCCCTTTCGCACTGTCTCCAAACCTTCTCTGTGAGCCAAGCTCCCTCTCCACCGTCACTGCAGTTCGGTTCCCAGCTCCCAGAAATTCCAGTATAACCTCAACCCAATAGCCTTAGTAAAGCTTCCCGCAGGGGTATTTATCCCTGAGATTTAACTGCAACCCGTCTTTTTTGTAAGATCACATCTGTACGAGAAGGGGTCCCAATCGTTTAGAAATCTGAATCCCTGCCCTCCGCTCCAATCCCTCAGAAATGCATTTATACTCCACCACGTTTTATTCCAATACTCACTGTTAGGTGGCACAGGCAGCAATTTCGAGATTACTACCTTTAAGGTTCTGCTTCTCAACTTCTTTCCTAACTCTCTGTAGTCTTTTTTTCAGGACCTCCTCTATTTTTCTACCCATGTCGTTGGTATCAAAATGCACCACGACCTCTGGTTGTTGTCTTTCCTACTTTAATATTCCGTGGACGCGATCAGAAACATCCCGGATCCTGGCAGGATTATCAGTGTATTGCAGCTGGTGCTGTTCTGCTGGGTGTAAAGTGTCGGTTACATTTAAATTTGTCCTTCCCGGATTCTGATCGATGGCAGAACCGGCTTTAATCTAGGGGCATCATTGGCAAGCAAAGGTGACGCTCTAGCTTTGAACAATTTAGCCTCTATTGAAGATCACAGAAAAACAAACCAAAAAAAAAAACACCAGAGTTCTAAAGCAGTTATTAGGATAAGTGTGTTATTCTGTTAATTGAGCAGTAACCTATTCACATCTTATTTGTAAATACTTGCAAACTGGTCTTGTTTTCATTTTCTCCAGACTAATACCATAGCATATCTGCGAGCGTGCAGAGATCGAAAAGAAACTGGTGAAGCACATCTCCTCTGGACAATTATTAATCTCTTCTGTGGTTTGCAATGAGCTGCTGTTAAATCATAGGAATGTAGAAAGTGCGGATGGGGCATTTTGATTGGATTTGTTTTTCGCAATATATTAAAAAGAAAGGTTTTTAAAGGGGCTAAATGTTTGTTTGAAAGTATATAGGTTACATTAAAATATATTTCTTGTTCACACAAAATGTCAGGCAAGCAGCGTTCTGTAATGTTCTATAGATCATTCCACAGTCAGAGTCGAAGTAAATGTATTATTAGATTCTCCTGTCGGATTCTTCCGCAACATCTTGGGTGTTTACTGATATTCTTGTGAAAACAAAATAAAATCATATGATCTTAATGTTAATGCGCTAGAAATCTCGTCAGTGATGCCAGATTTGAGGTATCGACTGTGCAGTTTTGTATTCTTGCTAAACGAATAATCGTTATATTTGCTGGTGTGAGCGGGCATTAACAATTCAATATAATGCGAATGTTGTCACACTAACCGTGCATAACGGGCGAAAATGCGATCAATGATAATTGAAAGCAATCAAGAGGAAATCTGCAGATGCTGGAAATTCAAGCAACACACACATAATGCTGGTGGAACACAGCAGGCCAGGCAGCATCTATAGGGAGAAGCGCTGTCAATGATAATTCAAAATCGACTTTGGTTTTATAGTTGTGCTGAGTGACGTGTTTACAGACAGATTTTCACTTTGTAACTGATGGTGATCGAGTAGCAGCGACATTACTAGAAAACTGTCACGTTTTGATTATTTCTACCACTAATAATGCTTATCCCGTGTATACGTTTATGCTACACGCGTGGATATTGCAATATTGACTGCACAGAAGCTAAATTAGAAATGTTCAACCCCTGTGCCTCCAAATTACATTACTGCGTTCTTCAGCCGCTCCACTCCGCCGTCCGAGCGATAAAAACAAGTTATTTCTCTTGTTGTTCATATCATGCAGTTCCCGCTCTGCTGTGTAGTGTCTTACCCATATGGAAACCAGACCAGATGCTGACCAGATGCATATCACTGAGACCACAACGTAGCCTAGAAGACCACTTCGCCTAGCACCTACGTTCCGTCTGCCCGAGCAGGCGGGATCACCAAGTGGCAAACCATTTTAGTTTTCCTTCCCATTCTGATATGTTCATCCATGACTTCGTAACTGTCGCGTTAAGGCCACACTTACGTTGGAGGAAGAATAGCTTATATTCAGTTTGGGTAGGTTTCAACCTGATGGCATGGATGTTGATTTCTCAAAGTTCCAGTAATGCCTCCCCCTTCAATATTTCAGTCCTTTCTCCCTCTCACATATTAGCTCCTTACACGCCATCACCTCCCTCTGGTCCTCTTCCCCACACCCGTTTTTGTCTTCCTATCATGGCCTTCTGCCTTCCCACCAATCAACTTCCTATCTCTTTACTTCATCCCCCCACCTACAAGTTTCACCTATTGTCTGTCGTTTCTGTTTCCCCTCACCCCACCTTTCGAATCCACTCAGCATTTTTTACCTCCAGTCTTGTCGAATGGTTTCGGCCCGAAATGTCGTCTGTACTCTATACCATAGATATTGCCTGGCCTGCTGATATTTCCATAATTTTGTTTGTGCTGCTGGGATTTCAGCATCTGCAGACTTTCTCTTGTGCAGGTGCATTTTGACAAATTGCAATCGATTGGCATTGCAGCAAAAACACATCAGTTACACCTTTAACATAAAGAAAACAAACTGGTGTACGGCGTAAGCGGAGATCCTGCCTTTGAGATTAGCGCTGAAGCTATAGGAGAGTAGCATTTAGACTAATTCTCCCACTGGTTTGTGAACTATTCAGTTATATGGGGCAGTAATACACAGAATACAGGACGGCATTTACTGGCTCCTTTGATCCAGCTCATCATTATCAGCTGAATGAAGGAGTAGCTGAATCTCCAATTGAATTTCATGCACAGGGGAGGGCTTTAAAATGTGGGTGTCTAAGGAATGCATTTCAGTGAATGATAGGGACACGCTGTTCCATCATCATTGTGGTCAGTATTAAGGCTCCAGAGACAAATCATTGTGGTCAGTATTAAGGCTCCAGAGACAAATCATTGTGGTCAGTATTAAGGCTCCAGAGACAACAACGTTATCATCGTCACGATGGACGTCGGTATCTTGGCCGGTCAAGATTTCATTATCTCAGCTCGCTGAGCTGGCTGACATCCAAAATTACAATGACAACATCGGTACTGTCGGTGACGTGTTTTCAAAGTGCAGACCATTCTATATATCGCATACACAACCCGTCATTGTCCTGACTTTCCAGCGTTGCATTCAATGTGCCTGTTCGTGTCCGCTGTTCGGCAGTTCCAGCCCAGGGATTGACTCTCCTGGAGGCCAGAGAAATGACACCGAGTGTGATTAATGGAGATTTCGGGCAGATTCATCAAGGCTGTGTCTCACATCCGTCCCCATCTGCAGAGAACTCTGCCTTGAAATGTTTACTCCTATTGGATCAAGTATTTCAAATTATTGCAAAATCTTTAATAATCACAGCTCTTATTGTCATCTTATAGCAGCACGTGGCGTATTCCATATTTCTGCCTGTGCAGGACTACAATTAGTTAACTGCATCTATTTCTGACTGCAATTAATCGGATTTGCGATGTGCAATAATTCTCTTTGTTGTTGTACACAGCCTGGTTGAAACAACACAGCCCTGAACAATTATTTGCGGCAATCGTTTCAATATTTTAAGTGTTTACGTATGTTTCAGGGCATAGAGTATATTTAGACAATTCTGTTTACTGTGGTACTGCCATTTTGTGAGATCAGAATAAGCAGCAGCTCTATAAAGCTGCAGGTGCTGGAGACTCAATATTCTTCGGATCCCCAGTGTGTTCCATTATCCGCATCACTGAATACAAGCTGCACTTCTTTTCATACTTTCTCTTCTTCATCCACTCTGAGAAAAAGTTCGAAATTATTTTGAGCAGATAGACCAAATAAAAATGTTGTAAGTCGCTGCTTCACTCTGCTAGCCTTCAGGTGACACTTGAGCAAGCTGTAGCCCCTGATCATGGAAAAACCCCAGACCACCAGTCACGTCCACGTGCAGCCATGGGAGCTGATGAAGGATGGCCGTTGTTCTACATATCACAAGTACTGGGTTAACGACCACTGACGCCAGACAGACAGTCTCTGTAGGGTCCTAAACATCGCTCGGGTCATCGAACACAGGGGTGATTTGTTTCCGTATTGATCAGCGGCATTAACGATTTTGAATGAGATTGTGGAGGCGATTCGTGGTAGGGTACGACCAGGACAAAAGGGACGGGTTACTCTTGAACCCGCGAGGTGAAACGTCCTTTGTTAGAACGTTGTCTGATTGGTCGGAGGCAGAGAGTGGGAATAAAAGGATCCTTTTCTATTTGGCTGCCATTGACTAGTCGTGTTCCGCAGGTGGCGTTGTTGGGACCGCTTTTTTTATACTGTATATAAATGATTTAGATGATGGAATTGTTGCCGCGTTTGTGGAGGATACGAGGATTGGTGGAGGGTCATGCAGTTTTGAGGAAACAGGATGCAAAAGATTAGGAGAATGGGCAAGAATGTGACAAAAGGAACATATTTAGGGCATGCATGGTCATGCACTTTAATAGTAGAAATAGCCGTGCGGGCCATTGTCTTCACGGGGAATCTGAGATGCAGAGGGAATTGCGAGTCCTTGAGCAGAACTCCCTGCACGGGAACTTGCAAATTGAGTCGGTGGTGAAGAAGGAGTATGCCATGTTAGCAGTGATTTCAAGAGCTCCCGAATATAAGAGCAGCAGCGTGATGCTGAGGCTTCATAAGACATGGCTGAGGCCTCAACTGGAGGATCGTGAACAGTTTTGTTACCCAAATCTTAGACAAGATGCGCTGGCGTTGGAGAGCGTCCAGCGAATATTCACATGAATGATTCCAGGATTGAAAGAGTTATCATACGAGGAACGTTTGAAAGCTCTGGGTCCGTACTCGCTGGAAATCAGAAAGATGGTAAATAGGATCAGCCATGATTGAATAGCGAAGCACACTCGGTGGGCCAGATTACCTAATTCTGCTCCTATGTTTTATTGGTCTGATAACCTTGCGGGCAGGTAGGCCGGACTGTTTTGTGCGGGTTTAAGTTAATTTGTCAGTGGACTGTGAACCGCCGTGATAATGCTGAAGAAACAGTAGTAATTTGACAAATCAGATGAAATGTGTAGTGAGACCCCGAACAAGGAAGTGCTGTTGTTTCGGCAAATCGCAAGCAAGGGGATGAGTTGAAACTTAATAGTTGCACAAAATCGAAATCGCAGACTTAAGGCGTGAAATTTGAATGCGCGAGTTATACAAAACATGGCAGAAGATCTTGTAACACAGTCACAGACTGGCGTACGTGCATGTGATGTTGTATGTTTCAGGAGAAAATAGCTAGGAGCTATATGCCTCAAATCGCTGTTTTTTACACACTGGATATACTACCCGTGTTGGTGCTGCCTTTCATTGTTTCTACAATGGTTACTGGTTTGATTGAATATGCTGGCCAGCAAATGTATCTCACTCTTCTACATTTATGGTGACATACATGTTCATTGTTAATAAATTTACATTGTAATTTTAAATATCGTAAAATTGCAATTTGGGTGATTCATTTTTAAATTGGACAGAGAAGAGAGGGTCGTTTTCTCCATAGATATACCTTCTGTAAACTACCATGAAGTCCTCCACAGTCACGCGTGAAACACTTCCCCTCACTTAATTTAATCTTTAGCTTCATGTTCATATCCTGGAAGCCTGAGATGCCAATCGTGTGCATACATCAACCATACCTCCACAAAAAAAGTACCCGCAATTGTTATAACTCACAAACGCCTGAAGATTTCGGAGGATTCACTGATCAAACTCTCTCGGTGATGAAGAAAATAACGTTAGTAGTCTCAAGAAAAGCAAGGGCAATAAAGTACTGTAAATAATTGCAGGACCTTAAAAGCACGATGAGTGTAAGGACACTTTACTTTCAATACAGAGACCAGGCTGCAGGGTGTGCAGGATTGGGAATTAAATAGTCAGGGATATTGGACAATACGGAAGGACAGGAATTAAGTGAAGTGGGTAAGTGCGGTTAATTAAAGATGAGTTTGGGGCGGTGTTGCGAGACCATATAAGACCTAAGGAGCAGAATGTTGATTCCATTTGGGTGGAGATTAGGAATAGTAAAGCAAAAAATACAAACACCGGTGGGTGTTGTCCATCGGCCACCGAATAATTACATTACAATGGCACAGGGAACAGACGGAGAAATATATGAAACATTTAAAAATTGAATAGTAGGTACCATTGGGGCTTCAAATTGCACATAGATAGGGGAGGAACGTCTTGAAGAGGACTTCATAGAATGCGTCCGTGATAGCTTTCTTGAACAGCATGTGACTGAAGCTACAAGATCATAGATCTCGCCCGTGAATTGAGACAGATATTATTAGAGATGATCTAGTTAGGGATCCTCTTGGAAAGTGTGATCACAGTATGATTGATATTCGCAGGCAAATGGAGTGTGTAATAGCCCGAACTAAAGCCAATGTATTAAGACTAAACACAGGAGGCACCAGTGGGATGAGGAGGGCTTTGGTTAGAGTGGACTGGGAACACAGTCTATATGCTGGGAAGTCTGAGGAACAGTGGAAGTCTTTCACAGAGAGCTTTCACTCTGCTCAAGAAAAGTATATTCCAGTTAAAAGCCAGGATATCAAGGCTGGGCAGGGACAGACATGGATAAGTAAGGAAATAAAAGAAAGCATCGAATTAAAAGCTCTTATATCCAAAGTCGCAAAGAGTATTGAGAAATTGGAGAGTTGGGAAAACTTAAAATATCAACAGAGAATACAAAGCGAACAATAAAAAAGAAGATAGATTATGAAAAAACTCGCAGAAATATTCTTATGAATATATAAAGCTGGAAAGGGTTTTAAAAGTGAACATAGGTTCCTTGGAAGACGAGTACGGGAACTGATATCGGGTAATGAAGAAATGATAAAGGCTTTGAATGACTACTTAATGTCGGTTTTCACGGTAGACGAAACGTCCACCATGCAAAGAGAGAAGTTATGGATGTTATGATGAGGTAGTTCCTCAGCAAACTTGTAGTTCAGTTAATATATAAATCCCCTGATCCTTTTCGAGTGGATCGGAGAATACTGAAAGAAGTGGCAGAAGTTATAGTGGAGGCTTTATTGATAATTCACGATTTAAATTAACCATCTGGAAGAGGATTCCGACTGTAGTATATCTAAGTTTGATGATGATACAAAATTGAGTGCAAATTCAAATTGTACAGAAGATAGGGATTTTCTGCAGAGAGATATAGATAGGTTGTTAGTGGGCAAGGGTCTGTTAGATGAAGTGAATATTTGAATAGTGAATAGATGAAGTGTTGACGTGAATAGGCTGTTTCCATTGAGAGTAGGGGAGATTCAAACGAGAGGACGTGATTTGAGAGTTGGGGGCAGAAGTTTAAGGGAAACACGAGGGGGTATTTCTCTACTCAGAGAGTGATACCTGTGTGGAATGTGCTTCCTGTAGAATTAGTAGAGGCCAGTTCAGTTGTGTCATTTAAGCTAAAATTGGATAGGTATATGGACAGGAAAGGAATGGAGGGTTATGGGCTGAGTGCGGGTAGGTGGGACTAGATGAGATTAAGGTTCGGCACGGATAAGGAGGGCCGAGATGGCTTGTTTCCGTGCTGTGATTGTTATATGGTTATAAGTACAATATTGGTTACTGCGAAGTCATCCATCTTGATAGGAAACTTGAAAGAGCACATTATTGTTAAATGTTAAAAGAAAATGAACCATGCCGATGTGCTGGGGACTTGCGAGTGGTTGTGCATGAATCACACGAGGTTGGTTTGCCGCTGCAATGGACTATCAAGAAGGTAAGCGAAACCATCCTCGCATTTTTGTACTAAATATATTAACTATTTTTACCAAGATTTTCTTGATTTATAGTTTGAATTGTTATGTATTGCAAAGTACTGCTGTCGCCGAACAACACATTTCACAACAAATGCCACTGAGATTAAACATCATTGTAGTTCTAATTTTGCATATTTAGCGATTTGCATCTGAGATCCGGGACTATATAATTATTGATATGGAAGATCCCTTTACGAAATAATCTACGCCCGTGAAAGCTGTCAGGTTCCAGAAGGGAAAGCAAGTTGCCTTTCTCCTACTTGGTAACCTTCCCAATTGAATATTTCTCAGTAGTTTGTGTTCACCCGCTACAACATTCACTTTATTCTTTGCGTTCCAGTTTACTTCTGACCCATGTTTAGAAAAGATTTTCCTCAGAGCCCTCTATAGTATCAATTCCTTTGCACAATTTTATTGTCTAAACACGTCTCGCAGGGTGAGAATGCAGTCCCGTGTTGATTATTTCCACCGCCGGATATGATGAAGAAAATGTTGATTATGATTTATCTAGTGCATAAGTTTATGGAACACACGTAGAGTTTGAAACATTATCGGAGCGGAGGCTAAAGTTGAAATGAGTAACGTGTCTACAACAAATTGCATTACTGCGATCTTCAGTCACTTTGTTCCGTCGTCGATCTGTAAAAGCATGATCAATCTATTGTTATTCATTTGATATAATTTCCGAACTAGTCCGTCGTGGTTTATCTATATAGAAACAACAACAGATGCATTTTGGCAAATTACAATCTATTGGTATTATAATACCCCATATGAGTTGCACCTTCAAGGTAAAAGCCACAATAGCATATAGGTTGTATCCTACTTCAGAGATTAGCGGCGAAGCTGCAGGACAGCAGCATCTGGAATACTTTTCTAACGGTGTTGCTAGTTACATTGTCATTTTGGGTCGTTTTGCCATTGCAGTCCACGCATTTAACAACGAAAGAAGTAATGTACAGAAAACAGTATTACACTTAGCTTATCACTTTCATCTGGATAATCGAACATCAGGCTGGCTGCAGGGATCACAAAAGGAGAGGATAATTCTCCAACTAAATTCTGTGCACAGAGGTGGAATTTAAAATATTGGTGTCTTTGGAAGGCATTTCAGTCAGTGACCAGGATACGTTGTGACATAATCACTGGTCAGATTTATGACTCCAGAGACAACAACATCATTAGTATGGTCAACGATGGTCGGGGAATAGCAATGACGTCGGCAGACTGGCCAGTTCTCAGATCATCATCTCTGTACAATGGGCTGAGGTCCTACATCAGTGAGAGTGATGTTGTCTTTGAAGCAATGACAACATTAGTGTGAGCAGTGGCCTGTTTTGAAAGTACAGAATATTTTGCTTATTGAAATCAAGAACCAGTAATCGGACCCGTAATCGTAATTCCGCTGTCCTCTAGTTCCATTCTAGGGAGTGACTGTCCAAGAGGTTGGAGAGATGTGTCTGATAGTGATTAGCGGAGACTTCGGTCCGATTCATCAAGGCTGTGTTTCACATCCTTCCCCTTTTGCAGAGACCTCTTCATAGGAATATTTATTCCTATTAGAGCAAAAATATTGATTATTGCAAACTCTTTATAATAATGTATGTTATTTTATTTCATACACGTGTGGCGTATTCCATATTTCTGCATGTGCTGAACTAGAACGGGATAACTACATTTATTTCTGACTGTAATTAAACTGATTTGTAACGTTCAGTAATTCTGTCTGTTGTTGTACACGGCCTGGTTGAAGCAACGCGAACCTGAATATTTATTTGCAGCATTCCCCACAATATTGCGTGTTTGAATGAGTTAAACGTTTTTACATGCATTCTGTATTTGCTATCAATTATAATTACTATATTAATGACAGCTCGGAAAATCTTAAAATAATACATCTCATAAAGCTGTGAGTGAGGTGGACTCCAAATTCTTACGTTCCCCGGGGTATTCCATTACCTGCACCACTGAATACAAGCTCCACCTCCTTTCAGACTTTAGGTTATCAATCCACTTATCCACTGACCAATGTCCGAAATTATTTTTCTGCAAATAGACCAAATAAAAGAGATGCAAGCCGGTCCTTTCCTCCGCTATTCTGCAGGTCACACTTGAACATGGTTAACCCACTACTCCCATCCTACACATCGATCAAGTTCACATGCGGTCATGGAGGGTGCTGGAGGATGGCCGTATGAGCAGCTGGTACATACCACACGTCATGGTTACGCGACCGTTGAATGCAAACGGCAATTATTGCTGGGGTCCTCGAACACAGAGGCAATTTATTGCCGATTTGCTCATTGATATTACAGATTAAAGTGCGATTATATGTGAGGTTGTGCAGGAGATTCTCGAGAGATGACAACCTGTACCAAAGGAACGTGCATTACAACGGAATCCAAAGTGTCTAATGTCCTTTGCGGCCAGGTAGGCTGGAGTTTTCGTGTGGGCTTAAACAAAATTGCATTCAAGAAGATGAGTCGTCAAGTAAAAGGAGGACAAAACAGAAATGAGTGAATACTGTACTGAAGGCCTTATATTTGAATGCACGTACTATCCCGGATATGGTTGAAGAAATTCTAGCACTGTTGCGTATTGGCATACGTGTATACGGTGTTTGTAAGAATCATTGAATTCTTTCTGAAAGAAGGTTATAGCTAGGAGCTTAATGTCAATGATACACATTGGAGCAAAAGGCCAGGCAAGAAGTTATTTTGGGCGGTGTCACTCTGATAGTTAAAAATGTAATCCTATCATTACAAAGCCTTAAAACCATTGAATCAGGGCGAATGAAGCTAAGGAAGTGTAAGGGTTAAAGACTTTGATGTGAGTTAGATACAGACCATCCAAACAAGAGTAAGGATGTGGTCTAGAAATTACAAAATGAGATAGAAGATGTCTACCAAAAGGGCAATTTATTAAGGGGCTTTGGTGAAAATGATCACAATGTGTTCGAATTCAATCTGAAATTTGAGAAACAGGTGCTGAAGTGGAATGCATCAAAAGTACAGTAGAGTAGAATTCATTGGAAAAGAACACTGGCAGCTGTGACAGTAGAACAAAGTTGGCTGCAATTTTCGAAAGGAATTTGAAAGCACAGGATATATACTTCCGAAAGAAAAGATGAGTTTTAACGGCAAGATGATATAACTGTGACGAAGAAGAGAAGTCAAAGCCAACGTAATAGGCATAGAGAAATAATGCAACAGAGGATGAATTCGTGCGAACCCACTTGACCGGGACATTTTTAAATGCTAACAGAAGGTAACTGTTAAAAGTCATTAAGAATTTAGAGAATGAATAAGAAGTTATGCTCGCCAATAATACTGAAGAGGATGTCAAAGGCTTCTTTAGATGCAGAGGGTGTAAAAGAGAGGCGAGAGTGCATATTGGACGGCTGGAAAGCGATGATCGAGAGCTAGTAATGGGTGATAATGAAATGAAGGACAGACTAAATAAGTATTTTGCATAGAAGTGATATGATGGAAATTACAGGTGTCAGAGGTCATGAAGTGAAACAAACACTGTACACAATAATGCCAAAATCAAAGCTACTGAGCGATAATGTTCTGCATACCTACGAATACATATGCTGTCACATTACGAACACTACAGTGCAACCTGAACCGTCATGGTAGCAATCGTTCAGTAGTCACTTTATCATAGCAGCTCATTAGCTAGTGCATGGGTTATTAAATTTTCAGATGTTGTGAAGATTTATTCGAAAGGAGGACATTATATATTGGATAGCCCATTCAGTGCATGATGCTTTGCCTTCCATGGCACCAATTTATACTGCATGAAGGATTGCCCCTTATTGATAATGATCAGTTAGGCAGAGACGGTTTCTGTACTTACTGTATCAACTAAAACACAAGTCCGTTTACACAACCGAAAAGCTGTATATACTCCTACTAATTTTCACAGACACACTCTTCCCTCCCCCCAGCAATAATGAGCTAAAGAATAGAAAATATAATGTATACGCTGGCCAGGTACCCTTCCTTGTCCCGGACTAATACCCATGTGGCCAATCTGCCTTGCTTTACCTGAGCAGAGATGTTGCTCCTTTGCATTCGAAGCCTCTTTCTTCACATTACACCATGTGTTCGGAGCCACGCAGCATTGCGCAGATTTTCTACTTACATCACCTCACTTCTGCAGAGACATGTACCTTCCAGATTTAAATGGAAGATGCTCCCGTTATCCTTCTAGCTATGAACTTCACGGCTTTTTTCAATCTCAAACATCACAATACGAAGTCACAGAATAGAAATTCTATTAAAATATTCATTAGTAGCACATCAGTAATGATAATTACATACTTGTACAGACTGATACAGGGGAAGGTGAAAATTTAATTCAGCCCCTGTCCATCGCCCTATATAAATGGCGGTTGCGTCGTGTCCGAAATGTGGCATAGTACATGACCAGCAGGAAGAAGATGATGGTAATATGCCACCAGCGGAATTCTGTTTCGTTTACTCTGTCACAGAAGGAGTTTCACCTGCGACGCTGGTAACATAACTGCACAAATAACTAGATATATCTGCCGAATAGATATATCTGCCAGCCATGCTTCAATCGCCAGTGGTAATTACATTTTCCTGTGTCCGGAGCCTTTGTCCC
>NW_026780819.1:0-24128 GCF_030144855.1 Hypanus sabinus
CCCCATCTGTGTAAACCCCTCTGGCTCCTACACCCCTCCCCATCTGTGTAACCCCTCTGACTACTACACCCCTCCCCATCTGTGTAACCCCTCTGACACCTACACCCCTCCCCATCAGTGTAACCCCCTCTGACTCCTACACCCCTCTCCATCTGTGTAACCCCATCTGACTCCTACACCCCTCCCCATCTGTGTAAGCCCTCTGACTCCTACACCCCTCCCCAACAGTGTAAACCCCTCTGGCTCCTACACTCCTCCCCATCTGTGTAAACCCCTCTGGCTCCTACACCCCTCCCCATCTCTGTAAACCCTCTGACTCCTACGCCCCTCCCCATCTGTGTAACCCCCTCTGGCTCCTACACCCCTCCCCATCTGTGTAACCCCTCCTGCACCAACACCCCTCCCCATCTGTGTAATCCCCTCTGACTCCTATACCCCTCCCCATCTGTGTAACTCCTCTGGCTCCTACACCCCTCCACATCTGTGTCACCCCTCTGACTCCTACACCCCTCCCCATCTGTGCAACTCCTCTGGCTCCTACACCCCTCCCCAACTGTGTAACTCCTCTGGCTCCTACACCCCTCCCCATCTGTGTAACCCCCTCTGACTCCTACACCCCTCCCCATCTGTGTAACCCCCTCTGACTCCTACACCCCTCCCCATCTGTGTAACCCCCTCTGACTCCTACACCCCTCCCCATCTGTGTAACCCCTCTGACCCCTACACCCCTCCCCATCTGTGTTACTCCTCTGGCTCCTACACCCCTCCTCATCTGTGTAACCCCCCCTCTCTCCTCCTACCCCATCATAGCTCAGCGAGAGGGTTTTCCAGACAAATCCAGGGATCGTTCTAACTGTGTTTTTTTCCACAGTCGGAGTTTCCCCTGAACAGGCTCAGGTGATGACAGTTTCCACGCAGGATGAACGATCAGCAGGTGAGAGGTATTGGCAGGCTCGTCCGTCCCACAGAGACACGTCCGCTTTTATAGAATCCTCCCCTTTTTAACAAACCCTGCTGGAGACTGCACCCTCCCCACCTCTGTTACTCCCACCATCTCCTACACCTCTTCCCAATACTATGATCCCCTCGGACACTACACCCGTCCCCATCTCTGTGACCCACCTCACCCTCTTCACATTGCTGTGATACTCCTCTGCTCCCTACACCTTCGCTGTCTCTGACGTCCCCTGTTCCCTCATCCGCTCCCTGTCTCTCATATCTCCTTGAACCTAATCCTCTACATGTCTCTCACCCTCTCTGTCCCTTCACATCGTCACATCTCTATTAGCACTTCCGGTCCACACACTCCTCGGTCACTGTTTCTGAGACCCGACACCCCTTCCCGTGTCTGTGACCCTCCCTGGTCCCTGTACCCCTGCAGATCTCTGACCCACCGGCCCCTACACCCCTCCCCATCTGTGTAAATCCTCTGACTCATACACCCTTCACCTTCTGTGTAACCCCCACTCACTCCTAAGCCCCTCCCCATCTGTGTAACCCCCTCTCACTGCTACACACCTCCCCATCTATGTAACTCCTCTGACTTATACACCCTTCACCTTCTGTGTAACCCCCACTCACTCCTAAGCCCCTCCCCATCTGTGTAACACCCTCTCACTCCTACACCCCTCCCCATCTGTGTAACACCCTCTCACTCCTACACCCCTCCACATCTGTGTAACCCCATGGGCTCCTACAACCCTCCCCATCTGTGTAACCCCCTCTGGCTCCTACACCCTTCTCCATCTGTGTAACCCCCTCCTGCTCCAACACCCCTCCCCATTTGTGTAAACCCCCCTGCTCCTATACACCCCTCCCCATCTGTGTAACCCCCTCTGGCTCCTACACCCCTCTCCATCTGTGTAACCCCCTCTCGTTCCTACACCCCTGAACATCTGAGTAGCCCCCTCTGACTCCTACACCCCTCCCCATCTGTGTAACCCCCTCTCGCTCCTACACCCCTCCCCATCTGTGTAACCCCTCTGGCTCCTACACCCCTCCCCATCTGTGTAACCCCCTCTGACTCCTACACCCCTCCCCATCTGTGTAACCCCTCTGACTCCTACACCCCTCCCCGTCTGTGTAACCCCTCTGGCTCCTACACCCCTCCCCATCTGTGTAACCCCCTCTCGGTCCTTCACCCCTGAACATCTGTGTAACCCCCTCTCGCTCCTACACCCCTCCCCATCTGTGTAACCCCTCTGACTCCTACACCCCTCCCCATCTGTGTAACCCCTCTGGCTCCTACACCCCTCCCCATCTGTGTAACCCCCTCTGGCTCATACACCCCTCCCCATCTATGTAAACCCCTTTCGCTCCTACACCCCTCCCCATCTGTGTAACCCCCTCTGGCTCATACACCCCTCCCCATCTATGTAAACCCCTTTCGCTCCTACACCCCTCCCCATCTGTGTAACCCCCTCTGGCTCATACACCCCTCCCCATCTATGTAATCCCCTCTCGCTCCTACAATCCCTCCTCATCTGTGTAACCCCTCTGACTCCTACACCCCTCCCCATCTGTGTAAATCCTCTGACTCATACACCCTTCACCTTCTGTGTAACCCCTTCTCACTCCTATGCCCCTCCCCATCTGTGTAACCCCCTCTGGCTCCTACACTCCTCCCCATCTGTGTAACCCCCTCTGGCTCCTATACCCCACCCCATCTGTGTAACCCCCTCAGGCTCCTACAGCACTCCCCATCTGTGTAATCCCCTCTCACTCCTACACCCCTCCCCATCAGTGTAACCCCTTCTGGCTCCTACACCCCTCCCCATCAGTGTAACCCCTCTGACTCCTACACCCCTCCCCATCTGTGTAACCCCCTCCTGCTCCAACACCCCTCCCCATCTGTGTAACCCCACTGGCTCCAACACCCCTCCTCATCAGTGTAACCCCTCTGACACCTACACCCCTCCCCATCTGTGTAATCCCCTCTGGCTCCTACACCCCTCCCCATCTGTGTAAACCCCTCTGGCTCCTACACCCCTCCTCATCTGTGTAACCCCCCTCTCTCCTCCTATCCCATCATAGCTCAGCGAGAGGGTTTTCCAGACAAATCCAGGGATCGTTCTAACTGTGTTTTTTTCCACAGTCGGAGTTTCCACTGAACAGGCTCAGGTGATGACAGTTTCCACGCAGGATGAACGATCAGCAGGTGAGAGGTATTGGCAGGCTCGTCCGTCCCACAGAGACACGTCCGCTTTTATAGAATCCTCCCCTTTTTAACAAACCCTGCTGGAGACTGCACCCTCCCCACCTCTGTTACTCCCACCATCTCCTACACCTCTTCCCAATACTATGATCCCCTCGGACACTACACCCGTCCCCATCTCTGTGACCCACCTCACCCTCTTCACATTGCTATGATACTCCTCTGCTCCCAACCCCTTCGCTGTCGCTGACATCCCCTGTTCCCTCATCCGCACCCTGTCTCTCATATCCCCTTGAACCTAATCCTCTACATGTCTCTCACCCTCTCTGTCCCTTCACATCGTCACATCTCTATTAGCACTTCCGGTCCACACACTCCTCGGTCACTGTTTCTGAGACCCGACAGCCCTTCCCGTGTCTGTGACCCTCCCTGGTCCCTGTACCCCTGCAGATCTCTGACCCACCGGCCCCTACAACCCTCCCCATCTGTGTAAATCCTCTGACTCATACACCCCTCCCCATCTGTGTAACCCCTTCTCACTCCTAAGCCCCTCCCCATCTGTGTAACCCCCTCAGGCATCTACACCCCTCCCCATCTGTGTAACCCCCTCTCACTCCTACACCCCTCCCCATCTATGTAAGCCCCTCTGACTCCTACACCCCTCCCCGTCTGTGTAACCCCCTCTCGCTCCTACACCCCTCCCCATCTGTGTAACCCACACTCGCTCCTACACCCCTCCCCATCTGTGTAACCACCTCTGACTCCTACTCCCCTCCCCATCTGTGTAACCCCTCTGACTCCTACACCCCTCCCCGTCTGTGTAACCCCCTCTCGGTCCTACACCCCTGAACATCTGTGTAACCCCCTCTCGCTCCTACACCCCTCCCCATCTGTGTAACCCCCTCTGGCTCCTACACCCCTCCCCATCTGTGTAACCCCCTCTGGCTCCTACACCCCTCCACATCTGTGTCACCCCTCTGGCTCCTACACCCCTCCCCATCAGTGTAACCCCCGCTGGCTCATACACCCCTCAACATCTGTGTAATCCCCTCTCGCTCCTACAATCCCTCCCCATCTGTGTAACCCCCTCTGGCTCCTACACCCCTCCACATCTGTGTAAACCCTCTGACTCCTACACCCCTCCCCATCTGTGTAACCCCCTCTGACTCCTACACCCTTCACCTTCTGTGTAACCCCTTCTCACTCCTATGCCCCTCCCCATCTGTGTAACCCCCTCTGGCTCCTACACTCCTCCCCATCTGTGTAACCCCCTCTGGCTCCTATACCCCACCCCATCTGTGTAACCCCCTCAGGCTCCTACACCCCTCCCCATCTGTGTAACCCCCTCTCACTCCTACACCCCTCCACATCAGTGTAACCCCCTCTGACTCCTACACCACTCCCCATCTGTGTAACCCCCTCAGGCTCCTACAGCTCTCCCCATCTGTGTAACCCCTCTGACTCCTACACCCCTCCCCATCTGTGTAACCCCCTCTGACTCCTACACCCCTCCCCATCTGTGTCACCCCCTCAGGCTCCTACAGCTCTCCCCATCAGTGTAACCCCTTCTGGCTCCTACACCCCTCCCCATCAGTGTAACCCCTCTGACTCCTACACTTCTCCCCATCTGTGTAAACACCTCCTGCTCCAACACCCCTCCCCATCTGTGTAACCCCTCTGGCTCCTACACCCCTCCCCATCTGTGTAACCCCTCGGACTCCAACACCCCTCCCCATCTGTGTAACCCCCTCTCGCTGCTACACCACTCAAAATCTGTGTAACCCCCTCTCGCTCCTATACCCCTCCCCATCTGTGTAAACCCCTCTCGCTCCTACACCCCTCCCCATCTGTGTAACCCCGTCTGACTCCTACACCCCTCCCCATCTGTGTAACCCCTCTGGCTCCTACAACCCTCCCCATCTGTGTAACCCCGTCTGACTCCTACACCCCTCCCCATCTGTGTAACCCCTCTGGCTCCTACAACCCTCCCCATCTGTGTAACCCCTCTGGCTCCTACAACCCTCCCCATCTGTGTAACCCCGTCTGACTCCTACACCCCTCCCCATCTGTGTAACCCCCTCCTGCTCCAACACCCCTCCCCATCTGTGTAACCCCACTGGCTCCAACACCCCTCCTCATCAGTGTAACCCCTCTGACACCTACACCCCTCCCCATCTGTGTAATCCCCTCTGGCTCCTACACCCCTCCCCATCTGTGTAAACCCCTCTGGCTCCTACACCCCTCCTCATCTGTGTAACCCCCCTCTCTCCTCCTATCCCATCATAGCTCAGCGAGAGGGTTTTCCAGACAAATCCAGGGATCGTTCTAACTGTGTTTTTTTCCACAGTCGGAGTTTCCACTGAACAGGCTCAGGTGATGACAGTTTCCACGCAGGATGAACGATCAGCAGGTGAGAGGTATTGGCAGGCTCGTCCGTCCCACAGAGACACGTCCGCTTTTATAGAATCCTCCCCTTTTTAACAAACCCTGCTGGAGACTGCACCCTCCCCACCTCTGTTACTCCCACCATCTCCTACACCTCTTCCCAATACTATGATCCCCTCGGACACTACACCCGTCCCCATCTCTGTGACCCACCTCACCCTCTTCACATTGCTGTGATACTCCTCTGCTCCCTACACCTTCGCTGTCTCTGACGTCCCCTGTTCCCTCATCCGCTCCCTGTCTCTCATATCCCCTTGAACCTAATCCTCTACATGTCTCTCACCCTCTCTGTCCCTTCACATCGTCACATCTCTATTAGCACTTCCGGTCCACACACTCCTCGGTCACTGTTTCTGAGACCCGACACCCCTTCCCGTGTCTGTGACCCTCCCTGGTCCCTGTACCCCTGCAGATCTCTGACCCACCGGCCCCTACAACCCTCCCCATCTGTGTAAATCCTCTGACTCATACACCCCTCCCCATCTGTGTAACCCCTTCTCACTCCTAAGCCCCTCCCCATCTGTGTAACCCCCTCAGGCATCTACACCCCTCCCCATCTGTGTAACGCCCTCTCACTCCTACACCCCTCCCCATCTATGTAAGCCCCTCTGACTCCTACACCCCTCCCCGTCTGTGTAACCCCCTCTCGCTCCTACACCCCTCCCCATCTGTGTAACCCACTCTCGCTCCTACACCCCTCCCCATCTGTGTAACCACCTCTCGCTCCTACACCCCTCCCCAACTGTGTACCCCCCTCTGGCTCCTACACCCCTCCCCATCTGTGTAAGCCCCTCTGACTCCTACTCCCCTCCCCATCTGTGTAACCCCTCTGACTCCTACACCCCTCCCCGTCTGTGTAACCCCCTCTCGGTCCTACACCCCTGAACATCTGTGTAACCCCCTCTCGCTCCTACACCCCTCCCCATCTGTGTAACCCCCTCTGGCTCCTACACCCCTCCCCATCTGTGTAACCCCCTCTGGCTCCTACACCCCTCCACATCTGTGTCACCCCTCTGGCTCCTACACCCCTCCCCATCAGTGTAACCCCCGCTGGCTCATACACCCCTCAACATCTGTGTAATCCCCTCTCGCTCCTACAATCCCTCCCATCTGTGTAACCCCCTCTGGCTCCTACACCCCTCCACATCTGTGTAAACCCTCTGACTCCTACACCCCTCCCCATCTGTGTAACCCCCTCTGACTCCTACACCCTTCACCTTCTGTGTAACCCCGTCTCGCTCCTATACCCCTCCCCATCTGTGTAAACCCCTCTCGCTCCTACACCCCTCCCCATCTGTGTAACCCCGTCTGGCTCCTACACCCCTCCCCATCTGTGTAACCCCGTCTGACTCCTACACCCCTCCCCATCTGTGTAACCCCTCTGGCTCCTACAACCCTCCCCATCTGTGTAACCCCGTCTGACTCCTACACCACTCCCCATCTGTGTAACCCCCTCTGGCTCCTACACCCCTCCCCATCTGTGTAACCCCCTCTGGCTCCTACACTCCTCCCCATCTGTGTAACCCCCTCTGGCTCCTACACCCCTCCCCATCTGTGTAACCCCCTCTGACACCTACACCCCTCCCCATCTGTGTAACCCCCTCCGGCTCCTACTCCCCTCCCCATCTGTGTAACCCCCTCTGAATCCTACACCCCTCCTCATCTGTGTAACCCCTCTGGCTCCTACACCCCTCCCCATCTGTGTAACCCCCTCTGGCTCCTACACCCCTCCCCATCTGTGTAACCCCCTCTGACTCCTACACCCCTCCCCATCTGTGTAACCCCCTCTGACTCCTACACACCTCCCCATCTGTGTAACCCCTCTGACTCCTACACCCCTCCCCATCTGTGTCACCCCCTCTGGCTCCTACACCCCTCCCCATCTGTGTAACCCCCTCTGGCTCCTACACCCCTCCCCATCTGTGTAACCCCCTCTGGCTCCTACACCCCTCCCCATCTGTGTAACCCCCTCTGGCTCCTACACCCCTCCCCATCTGTGTAACCCCTCTGACTCCTACACACCTCCCCATCTGTGTAACCCCTCTGACTCCTACACCCCTCCCCATCTGTGTCACCCCCTCTGACTCCTACACCCCTCCCCATCTGTGTAACCCCCTCTGGCTCCTACACCCCTCCCCATCTGTGTAACCCCTCTGACTCCTACACCCCATCTCACCTGTCTATCCCCCCGCCTGCTCCGACAGCTCTTCCCATCTGTGTAACCCCCTCTGACTCCTACACCCCTCCCCATCTGTGTAACCCCCTCTGACTCCTACACTCCTCCCCATCTGTGTAAACCCCTCTGGCTCCTACACCCCTCCACATCTGTGTAACCCCCTCTGGCTCCTACACCCCTCAACATATGTGTAACCCACTCTGGCTCCTACACCCCTCCCCATCTGTGTAACCCCCTCTGACTGCAACACCCCTCCCCATCTGTGTAACCCCGTCAGTCTCCTACAACCCTCCCCATCGTTGTAAACCCCTCTCGCTCCTACACCCCTCAACATCTGTGTAATCCTCTCTCACTCCTAAGCCCATCCACATCTGTGTAACCCCCTCTCGCTCCTACACCCCTCCACAACTGTGTAACCCCTCTGGCTCCTACACCCCTCCCCATCTGTGTAACCCCTCTGACTCCTACACCCCTCCCCATCTGTGTAACCCCTCTGACTCCAACACCCCTCCCCATCTGTGTAACCCCTCTGACTCCTACACCCCTCCCCATCTGTGTAACCCCCTCTGGCTCCTACACCCCTCCCCATCTGTGTAACCCCTCTGACTCCTACACCCCTCCCCATCTGTGTAACCCCTCTGACTCCAACACCCCTCCCCATCTGTGTAACCCCTCTGACTCCTACACCCCTCCCCATCTGTGTAACCCCCTCTGGCTCCTACACCCCTCCCCATCAGTGTAACCCCTCTGACTCCTACACCCCTCCCCATCTGTGTAACCCCCTCTGGCTCCTACACCCCTCCCCATCTGTGTAACCCCCTCTGACTCCGACACCCCTCCCCATCTGTGTAACCCCATCTGGCTCCTACACCCCTCCCCATTTGTGTAACGCCCTCTGACTCCAATACCCCTCCCCTTCTGTGTAACCCCTCCTGCTCCAACACCCCTCCCCATCTGTGTAACCCACTCTCGCTCCTACACCACTCAAAATCTGTGTAACCCCCTCTCGCTCCTATACCCCTCCCCATCTGTGTAAACCCCTCTCGCTCCTACACCCCTCCCCATCTGTGTAACCCCCTCTGACTCCGACACCCCTCCCCATCTGTGTAACCCCTCTGACTCCTACACCCCTCCCCATCTGTGTAAACCCTCTGACTCCTACACCCCTCCCCATCTGTGTAAACCCTCTGACTCCTACACCGCTCCCCATCTGTGTAACCCCCTCTGACTCCTACACCCCTCAACATCTGTGTAATCCCCTCTGACTCCTGCACACCTCCCGATCTGTGTAACCCCTCTGACTCCTACACCCCTCCCCATCTGAGTAACAAACCCCTGACTCCTACAATCCATCCCCATCTGTGTAACCCCTCTGGCTCCTACACCCCTCCCCATCTGTGTAACTCCTCTGGCTCCTACACCCCTCCCCATCTGTGTAACCCCTCTGAGTCCTACAACCCTCCCCATCTGTGTTACCCCCTCTCGCTCCTACACCCCTCCACATCTGTGTAACCCCTCTGGCTCCTACACCCTTCTCCATCTGTGTAACCCCTCTGACTCCTACACCCCTCCCCATCTGTGTAACCCCTCTGACTCTTAGACCCCTCCCCATCTCTGTAAACCCTCTGACTCTTAGACCCCTCCCCATCTGTGTAACCCCATCTGGCTCCTACACCCCTCCCCATTTGTGTAACGCCCTCTGACTCCAATACCCCTCCCCTTCTATGTAACCCCTCCTGCTCCAACACCCCTCCCCATCTGTGTAACCCACTCTCGCTCCTACACCACTCAAAATCTGTGTAACCCCCTCTCGCTCCTATACCCCTCCCCATCTGTGTAAACCTCTCTCGCTCCTACACCCCTCCCCATCTGTGTAACCCAGTCTGACTCCTACACCCCTCCCCATCTGTGTAACCCCTCTGGCTCCTACACCCCTCCCCATCTGTGTAACCCCCTCTGGCTCCTACACCCCTCCCCATCTGTGTAACCCCCTCTGACTCCTACACACCTCCCCATCTGTGTAACCCCTCTGACTCCTACACCCCTCCACATCTGTGTAATCCCCTCTCGCTCCTACACCCCTCCCCATCTGAGTAACCAACCCCTGACTCCTACAATCCCTCCCCATCTGTGTAACCCCTCTGGCTCCTACACCCCTCCCCATCTGTGTAACCCCTCTGGCTCCTACACCCCTCCCCATCTGTGTAACCTCCTCTGACTCCGACACCCCTCCCCATCTGTGTAACCCCCTCTGACTCCTACACCCCATCTCATCTGTCTATCCCCCCGCCTGCTCCGACAGCTCTTCCCATCTGTGTAACCCCCCCTGCTCCTACACCCCAGCCCATCTGTGTCACCCCTCTGGCTCCTACACCCCTCCCCATCTGTGTAACCCCTCTGACTCCTACACCCCTCCCCATCTGTGTAACCCCTCTGACTCCTACACCCCTCCCCATCTGTGTAACCCCTCTGACTCCTACACCCCTCCCCATCTGTGTAAACCCTCTGACTCCTACACCCCTCCCCATCTGTGTAAACCCTCTGACTCCTACACCGCTCCCCATCTGTGTAACCCCTCTGACTCCTACACCCCTCAACATCTGTGTAATCCCCTCTCGCTCCTACACCCCTCCCCATCTGAGTAACCAACCCCTGACTCCTACAATCCATCCCCATCTGTGTAACCCCTCTGGCTCCTACACCCCTCCCCATCTGTGTAACTCCTCTGGCTCCTACACCCCTCCCCATCTGTGTAACCCCTCTGAGTCCTACAACCCTCCCCATCTGTGTAACCCCCTCTCGCTCCTACACCCCTCCACATCTGTGTAACCCCTCTGGCTCCTACACCCTTCTCCATCTGTGTAACCCCTCTGACTCCTACACCCCTCCCCATCTGTGTAACCCCTCTGACTCTTAGACCCCTCCCCATCTCTGTAAACCCTCTGACTCTTAGACCCCTCCCCATCTGTGTAACCCCATCTGGCTCCTACACCCCTCCCCATTTGTGTAACGCCCTCTGACTCCAATACCCCTCCCCTTCTGTGTAACCCCTCCTGCTCCAACACCCCTCCCCATCTGTGTAACCCACTCTCGCGCCCACAACCCTCCACATCTGTGTAACCCACTCTCGCTCCTACACCCCTCCACATCTGTGTAACCCCCTCTCGCTCCTACACCACTCAAAATCTGTGTAACACCCTCTCGCTCCTATACCCCTCCCCATCTGTGTAAACCCCTCTCGCTCCTACACCCCTCCCCATCTGTGTAACCCCGTCTGACTCCTACACCCCTCCCCATCTGTGTAACCCCTCTGGCTCCTACACCCCTCCCCATCTGTGTAACCCCCTCTGGCTCCTACACCCCTCCCCATCTGTGTAACCCCCTCTGGCTCCTACACCGCTCCCCATCTGTGTAACCCCCTCTGGCTCCTACACCCCTCCCCATCTGTGTAACCCCTCTGGCTCATACACCCCTCCCCATCTGTGTAACCCCCTCTGGCTCCTACACCCCTCCCCATCTGTGTAACCCCCTCTGGCTCCTACACCCCTCCCCATCTGTGTAACCCCTCTGACTCCTACACCCCTCCCCATCTGTGTAACCCCCTCTGGCTCCCAACACCCCTCCCCATCTGTGTAACCCCCTCTGGCTCCTACACCCCTCCCCATCAGTGTAACCCTTTCTGACTCATACACCCCTCCCCAACTGTGTAACCCCCTCTGGTTCCTACACCCCTCCCCATCTGTGTAACCCCTTCTCGCTCCTACACAACTCCAAATCTGTGTAACCCCCTCTCGCTCCTATACCCTTCCCCATCTGTGTAACCCCGTCTGACTCCTACACCCCTCCCCATCTGTGTAACCCCTCTGGCTCCTACACCCCTCCCCATCTGTGTAAACCCCTCTCGCTCCTACACCCCTCCCCATCTGTGTAACCCCGTCTGACTCCTACACCCCTCCCCATCTGTGTAACCCCCCCGGCTCCTACACCCCTCCCCATCTGTGTAACCCCCTCTGGCTCCTACACCCCTCCCCATCTGTGTAACCCCCTCTGGCTCCTACACCCCTCCCCATCTGTGTAACCCCTCTGGCTCCTACACACCTCCCCATCTGTGTAACCCCTCTGACTCCTACACCCCTCCCCATCTGTGTAACCCCTCTGACTACTACACTCCCCCCGATCTGTATAACCCCTCTGACACCTACACCCCTCCCCATCTGTGTAACCCCTCTGACTCCTACACCCCTCCCCATCTGTGTAACCCCTCTGACTCCTACACCCCTCCCCATCTGTGTAACCCCTCTGACTCCTACACCCCTCCCCATCTGTGTAACCCCTCTTGACTCCTACACCCCTCCCCATCTGTGTAACCCCTCTGACTCCTACACCCCTCCCCATCTGTGTAACCCGGTCTCGCTCCTACACCCCTCCCCATCTGTGTAACCCCTCTGAGTCCTACAACCCTCCTCATCTGTGTAACCCCTCTGACTCCTATACCCCTCCCCATCTGTGAAACCCCTCCTGCTCCTACACCCCTCCCCATCTGTGTAACCCCTCTGAGTCCTACAACCCTCCTCATCTGTGTAACCCCTCTGACTCCAACACCCCTCCCCATCTGTGTAAACCCCTCTGGCTCCTAGACCCCTCCCCATCTGTATACCCCTCTCGCTCCTACACCCCTCCCCATCAGTGTAACCTCTCTGACTCCTACACCCCTCCCCATCTGTGTAACCCCTCTGACTCCTACACCCCTCCCCATCAGTGTAACCCCTCTGACTCCTACACCCCTCCCCATCTGTGTAACCCCCTCTGACTCCGACACCCCTCCCCATCTGTGTAACCCCCCCTGCTCCTACACCCCAGCCCATCTGTGTCACCCCTCTGACTCCTACACCCCTCCCCATCTGTGTAACCCCTCTGACTCCTACAACCCTCCCCATCAGTGTAAGCCTTTCTGACTCATACACCCCTCCCCAACTGTGTAACCCCCTCTGGTTCGTACACACCTCCCCATCTGTGTATCCCTTCTGGTCCGATACCCCTCCCCATCTGTGTAACCCCTCTGGCTCCAACACCCCTCCCCATCTGTGTAAACCCTCTGACTCCTACACCGCTCCCCATCTGTGTAAACCCTCTGGCTCCTACACCCCTCCCCATCTGTGTAAACCCCTCTGACTCCTACACCCCTCCCCAACTGTGTAACCCCTCTGACTCCTACACCCCTCCTCATCTGTGTAACCCTCTGACTCCTACACCCCTCCCCATCTGTGTAACCCCCCTCTGGCTCCTACACCCCTCCCCATCTGTGTAACCCCCTCTGACTCCTACACCCCTCCCCATCAGTGTAACCCCCTCTGACTCTTACATCCCTCCCCATCTGTGTAACCCCCTCTGGCTCCTACAACCCTCCCCATCTGTGTAAACCCTCTGACTCCGACACTGCTCCCCATCTGTGTAACCCCTCTGACTCCTACACCCCTCCCCATCTGTGTAAACCCCCTCAGGCTCCTACACCCTTCTCCATCCGTGTAAGCCCCTCTCGCTGCTACACCCCTCCCCATCTGTGTAACCCACTCTCGCGCCCACACCCCTCCACATCTGTGTAACCCCCTCTCGCTCCTACACCACTCAAAATCTGTGTAACACCCTCTCGCTCCTATACCCCTCCCCATCTGTGTAAACCCCTCTCGCTCCTACACCCCTCCCCATCTGTGTAACCCCGTCTGACTCCTACACCCCTCCCCATCTGTGTAACCCCTCTGGCTCCTACACCCCTCCCCATCTGTGTAACCCCCTCTGGCTCCTACACCCCTCCCCATCTGTGTAACCCCCTCTGGCTCCTACACCGCTCCCCATCTGTGTAACCCCCTCTGGCTCCTACACCCCTCCCCATCTGTGTAACCCCTCTGGCTCCTACACCCCTCCCCATCTGTGTAACCCCCTCTGGCTCCTACACCCCTCCCCATCTGTGTAACCCCCTCTGGCTCCTACACCCCTCCCCATCTGTGTAACCCCCTCTGGCTCCTACACCCCTCCCCATCTGTGTAACCCCTCTGACTCCTACACCCCTCCCCATCTGTGTAACCCCCTCTGGCTCCCAACACCCCTCCCCATCTGTGTAACCCCCTCTGGCTCCTACACCCCTCCCCATCAGTGTAACCCTTTCTGACTCATACACCCCTCCCCAACTGTGTAACCCCCTCTGGTTCCTACACCCCTCCTCATCTGTGTAACCCCCTCTGACTCCTACACCCCTCCTCATCTGTGTAACCCCCTCTGACTCCTACACCCCTCCCCATCTGTGTAAACCCCTCTCGCTCCTACACCCCTCCCCATCTGTGTAACCCCTCTGACTCCTACACCCCTCCCCATCAGTGTAACCCCTCTGACTCCTACACCCCTCCCCATCTGTGTAACCCCCTCTGACTCCGACACCCCTCCCCATCTGTGTAACCCCCCCTGCTCCTACACCCCAGCCCATCTGTGTCACCCCTCTGACTCCTACACCCCTCCCCATCTGTGTAACCCCTCTGACTCCTACACCCCTCCCCATCAGTGTAACCCTTTCTGACTCATACACCCCTCCCCAACTGTGTAACCCCCTCTGGTTCGTACACACCTCCCCATCTGTGTATCCCTTCTGGTCCGATACCCCTCCCCATCTGTGTAACCCCTCTGGCTCCTACACCCCTCCCCATCTGTGTAAACCCTCTGACTCCTACACCGCTCCCCATCTGTGTAAACCCTTTGGCTCCTACACCCCTCCCCATCTGTGTAAACCCCTCTGACTCCTACACCCCTCCCCAACTGTGTAACCCCTCTGACTCCTACACCCCTCCTCATCTGTGTAACCCTCTGACTCCTACACCCCTCCCCATCTGTGTAACCCTCCTCTGGCTCCTACACCCCTCCCCATCTGTGTAACCCCCTCTGACTCCTACACCCCTCCCCATCAGTGTAACCCCCTCTGACTCTTACATCCCTCCCCATCTGTGTAACCCCCTCTGGCTCCTACAACCCTCCCCATCTGTGTAAACCCTCTGACTCCGACACTGCTCCCCATCTGTGTAACCCCTCTGACTCCTACACCCCTCCCCATCTGTGTAAACCCCCTCAGGCTCCTACACCCTTCTCCATCCGTGTAAGCCCCTCTCGCTGCTACACCCCTCCACATCTGTGTAACCCACTCTCGCTCCTACACCCCTCCACATCTGTGTAACCCCCTCTCGCTCCTACACCACTCAAAATCTGTGTAACACCCTCTCGCTCCTATACCCCTCCCCATCTGTGTAAACCCCTCTCGCTCCTACACCCCTCCCCATCTGTGTAACCCCGTCTGACTCCTACACCCCTCCCCATCTGTGTAACCCCTCTGGCTCCTACACCCCTCCCCATCTGTGTAACCCCCTCTGGCTCCTACACCCCTCCCCATCTGTGTAACCCCCTCTGGCTCCTACACCGCTCCCCATCTGTGTAACCCCCTCTGGCTCCTACACCCCTCCCCATCTGTGTAACCCCTCTGGCTCCTACACCCCTCCCCATCTGTGTAACCCCCTCTGGCTCCTACACCCCTCCCCATCTGTGTAACCCCCTCTGGCTCCTACACCCCTCCCCATCTGTGTAACCCCTCTGACTCCTACACCCCTCCCCATCTGTGTAACCCCCTCTGGCTCCCAACACCCCTCCCCATCTGTGTAACCCCCTCTGGCTCCTACACCCCTCCCCATCAGTGTAACCCTTTCTGACTCATACACCCCTCCCCAACTGTGTAACCCCCTCTGGTTCCTACACCCCTCCCCATCTGTGTAACCCCCTCTGACTCCTACACCCCTCCTCATCTGTGTAACCCCCTCTGACTCCTACACCCCTCCCCATCTGTGTAAACCCCTCTCGCTCCTACACCCCTCCCCATCTGTGTAACCCCTTCTCGCTCCTACACAACTCAAAATCTGTGTAACCCCCTCTCGCTCCTATACCCCCCTCCCATCTGTGTAAACCCCTCTCGCTCCTACACCCCTCCCCATCTGTGTAACCCCGTCTGACTCCTACACCCCTCCCCATCTGTGTAACCCCTCTGGCTCCTACACCCCTCCCCATCTGTGTAAACCCCTCTCGCTCCTACACCCCTCCCCATCTGTGTAACCCCGTCTGACTCCTACACCCCTCCCCATCTGTGTAACCCCTCCGGCTCCTACACCCCTCCCCATCTGTGTAACCCCCTCTGGCTCCTACACCCCTCCCCATCTGTGTAACCCCCTCTGGCTCCTACACCCCTCCCCATCTGTGTAACCCCTCTGGCTCCTACACACCTCCCCATCTGTGTAACCCCTCTGACTCCTACACCCCTCCCCATCTGTGTAACCCGGTCTCGCTCCTACACCCCTCCCCATCTGTGTAACCCCTCTGAGTCCTACAACCCTCCTCATCTGTGTAACCCCTCTGACTCCTATACCCCTCCCCATCTGTGAAACCCCTCCTGCTCCTACACCCCTCCCCATCTGTGTAACCCCTCTGAGTCCTACAACCCTCCTCATCTGTGTAACCCCTCTGACTCCAACACCCCTCCCCATCTGTGTAAACCCCTCTGGCTCCTAGACCCCTCCCCATCTGTATACCCCTCTCGCTCCTACACCTCTCCCCATCAGTGTAACCTCTCTGACCTACACCCCTCCCCATCTGTGTAACCCCTCTGACTACTACACTCCTCCCGATCTGTGTAACCCCTCTGACACCTACCCCCCTCCCCATCTGTGTAACCCCTCTGACACCTACACCCCTCCCCATCTGTGTAACCCCTCTGACTCCTACACCCCTCCCCATCAGTGTAACCCCTCTGACTCCTACACCCCTCCCCATCTGTGTAACCCCCTCTGACTCCGACACCCCTCCCCATCTGTGTAACCCCCCCTGCTCCTACACCCCAGCCCATCTGTGTCACCCCTCTGACTCCTACACCCCTCCCCATCTGTGTAACCCCTCTGACTCCTACACCCCTCCCCATCAGTGTAACCCTTTCTGACTCATACACCCCTCCCCAACTGTGTAACCCCCTCTGGTTCGTACACACCTCCCCATCTGTGTATCCCTTCTGGTCCGATACCCCTCCCCATCTGTGTAACCCCTCTGGCTCCTACACCCCTCCCCATCTGTGTAAACCCTCTGACTCCTACACCGCTCCCCATCTGTGTAAACCCTCTGGCTCCTACACCCCTCCCCATCTGTGTAAACCCCTCTGACTCCTACACCCCACCCCAACTGTGTAACCCCTCTGACTCCTACACCCCTCCTCATCTGTGTAACCCTCTGACTCCTACACCCCTCCCCATCTGTGTAACCCCCCTCTGGCTCCTACACCCCTCCCCATCTGTGTAACCCCCTCTGACTCCTACACCCCTCCCCATCAGTGTAACCCCCTCTGACTCTTACATCCCTCCCCATCTGTGTAACCCCCTCTGGCTCCTACAACCCTCCCCATCTGTGTAAACCCTCTGACTCCGACACTGCTCCCCATCTGTGTAACCCCTCTGACTCCTACACCCCTCCCCATCTGTGTAAACCCCCTCAGGCTCCTACACCCTTCTCCATCCGTGTAAGCCCCTCTCGCTGCTACACCCCTCCCCATCTGTGTAACCCCTCTGACTCCTACACCCCTCCCCATCTGTGTAACCCCTCTGACTCCCACACCCCTCCCCATCTGTGTAAACCCCTCTGGCTCCTACACCCCTCCCCATCTGTGTAACCCCTCTGACTCCTACACCCCTCTCCATCTGTGTAACCCCCTCTGGCTCCTACACCCCTCTCCATCTGTGTAATCCCCTCTGACTCCTATACCCCTCCCCATCTGTGTAACTCCTCTGGCTCCTACACCCCTCCCCATCTGTGTAACCCCTCTGACTCCTACACCCCTCCCCATCTGTGTAACCCTTCTGACTCCTACTCCCCTACACATCTGTGTAATCCCCTCTGACTCCTACACCCCTCCACATCTGTGTCACCCCTCTGACTCCTACACCCCTCTCCATCTGTGTAACCCCCTCTGACCCCTACACCCCTCCACATCTGTGTAAACCCCTCTGACTCCTACACCCCTCCCCATCTGTGTAACTCCTCTGGCTCCTACACCCCTCCTCATCTGTGTAACCCCCCTCTCTCCTCCTACCCCATCATATCTCAGCGAGAGGGTTTTCCAGACAAATCCAGGGATCGTTCTAACTGTGTTTTTTTCCACAGTCGGAGTTTCCCCTGAACAGGCTCAGGTGATGACAGTTTCCAAGCAGGATGAACGATCAGCAGGTGAGAGGTATTGGCAGGCTCGTCCGTCCCACAGAGACACGTCCGCTTTTATAGAATCCTCCCCTTTTTAACAAACCCTGCTGGAGACTGCACCCTCCCCACCTCTGTTACTCCCACGATCTCCTACACCTATTCCCAATACTATGATCCCCTCGGACACTACACCCGTCCCCATCTCTGTGACCCACCTCACCCTCTTCACATTGCTGTGATACTCCTCTGCTCCCTACACCTTCGCTGTCTCTGACGTCCCCTGTTCCCTCATCCGCTCCCTGTCTCTCATATCCCCTTGAACCTAATCCTCTACATGTCTCTCACCCTCTCTGTCCCTTCACATCGTCACATCTCTATTAGCACTTCCGGTCCACACACTCCTCGGTCACTGTTTCTGAGACCCGACACCCCTTCCCGTGTCTGTGACCCTCCCTGGTCCCTGTACCCCTGCAGATCTCTGACCCACCGGCCCCTACAACCCTCCCCATCTGTGTAAATCCTCTGACTCATACACCCTTCACCTTCTGTGCAACCCCTTCTCACTCCTACACCCCTCCCCATCTGTGTAACCCCTTCTCACTCCTAAGCCCCTCCCCATCTGTGTAACCCCCTCAGGCATCTACACCCCTCCCCATCTGTGTAACTCCTCTGACTCCTACACCCCTCCACATCTGTGTAACTCCCTCAGGCTCCTACAACACTCCCCATCTGTGTAATCCCCTCTCACTCCAACACCTCTCCCCATATGTATAACCGCCTCTCACTCCTACACCCCTCCACATCTGTTTAACCCCATGGGCTCCTACAACCCTCCCCATCTGTGTAACCCCCTCTGGCTCCTACACCCGTCTCCATCTGTGTAACCCCCTCTGGCTCCTAAACATCTCACCATCTGTGTAACCCCCTCCTGCACCAACACCCCTCCCCATCTGTGTAACCCCACTGGCTCCTACACCCCTCCACATCTCTGTAACCCCTTCTGCCCCTACACCCCTCCCCATCTGTGTAACCCCTCTGGCTCTTACACCCCTCCCCATCTGTGTAACCCCCTCTCGCTCCTACACCCCTCCCCATCTGAGTAACCAACCCCTGACTCCTACAATCCCTCCCCATCTGTGTAACCCCTCTGGCTCCTACACCCCTCCCCATCTGTGTAACCCCTCTGACTCCTACACCCCTCCCCATCTGTGTAACCCCTCTGACTCCTACTCCCCTCCTCATCTGTGTAACCCCTCCTGCTCCAACACCCCTCCCCATCTGTGTAACCCCACTGGCTCCTACACCCCTCCCCATCTGTGTAACCCCTCTGACTCCTACACCCCTCCCCATCTGTGTAACCCCCTCTGACTCCTACACCCCTCCCCATCTGTGTAACCCCTCTGACTCCTACACCCCTCCCCAACTGTGTAACCCCTCTGACTCCTACACCCCTCCCCATCTGTGTAACCCCTCTGACTCCTACACCCCTCCCCAACTGTGTAACCCCTCTGACTCCTACACCCCTCTCCAACTGTGTCACCACTCTGGCTCCTACACCCCTCCCCATCTGTGTAACCTCTCTGACTCCTACACCCCTCCCCATCTGTGTAACCCCTCTGACTCCTACACCCCTCCCCAACTGTGTAACCCCTCTCGCTCCTACACCCCTCCCCATCAGTGTAACCTCTCTGACTCCTACACCCCTCCCCATCTGTGTAACCCCTCTGACTACTACACTCCTCCCGATCTGTGTAACCGCTCTGACACCTACACCACTCCCCATCTGTGTAACCCCTCTGACTCCTACACCCCTCCCCATCTGTGTAACCCCTCTGACTCCTACACCCCTCCCCATCTGTGTAACCCCTCTGACTCCTACACCCCTCCCCATCTGTGTAACCCCCTCGGACTCCTACACCCCTCCCCATCTGTGTAACCCCCTCTGACTCCGACACCCCTCCCCATCTGTGTAACCCCCTCTGACTCCTACACCCCATCTCATCTGTGTCACCCCTCTGGCTCCTACACCCCTCCCCATCTGTGTAACCCCTCTGACTCCTACACCCCTCCCCATCTGTGTAACCACTCTGACTCCTACACACCTCCCCATCAGTGTAACCCTTTCTGACTCATACACCCCTCCCCAACTGTGTAACCCCCTCTGGTTCCTACACTCTTCCCCATCTGTGTATCCCTTCTGGTCCGATACCCCTCCCCATCTGTGTAACCCCTCTGGCTCCTACACACCTCCCCATCTGTGTAAAACCTTCTCGCTCCTAGAACCCTCCCCATCTGTGTATCCCCCTCTGACTCCTACACCCCTCCCCATCTGTGTAAACCCTCTGACTCCTACACCGCTCCCCATCTGTGTACCCCTGTGACTCCTACAACCCTCCTCATCTGTGTAACCCTCTGACTCCTACACCCCTCCCCATCCGTGTAACCCCCTCTGACTCTTACATCCCTCCCCATCTGTGTAACCCCCTCTGGCTCCTACTCCCTTCTCCATCCGTGTAAGCCCCTCTCGCTGCTACACCCCTCCCCATCTGTGTAACCCCTCTGACTCCTACACCCCTCCCCATCTGTGTAACCCCTCTGACTCCCACACCCCTCCCCATCTGTGTAAACCCCTCTGGCTCCTACACCCATCCCCATCTGTGTAACCCCTCTGACTCCTACACCCCTCTCCATCTGTGTAACCCCCTCTGGCTCCTACACCCCTCTCCATCTGTGTAATCCCCTCTGACTCCTATACCCCTCCCCATCTGTGTAACCCCCTCTGGCTCCTACACCCCTCCCCATCTATGTAACCCCTCTGACTCCTACACCCCTCCCCATCTGTGTAACCCCCTCTGACTCGTACAACCCTCCCCATCTGTGTAACCCCTCTGACTCCTACACCCCTCCCCATCAGTGTAACTCCCTCTGACTCCTACACCCCTCCCTATCTGTGTAACCCATCTGACTCCTACACCCCTCCCCATCTGTGTAAACACTCTGACTCCTACACCCCTCCCCATCTGTGTAACCCCTCTGACTCCTACACCCCTCCCCATCAGTGTAACCCCCTCTGACTCCTACACCCCTCCCCATCAGTGTAACCCCCTCTGACTCCTACACCCCTCCCCATCAGTGTAACCCCCTCTGACTCCTACACCCCTCCCCATCAGTGTAACCCCCTCTGACTCCTACACCCCTCCCCATCAGTGTAACCCCCTCTGACTCCTACACCCCTCCCCAACAGTGTAAACCCTCTGACTCCTACACTCCTCCCCATCTGTGTATCCCTACTGGTCCGATACCCCTCCCCATCTGTGTAACCCCTCTGGCTCCTACACACCTCCCCATCTGTGTAACCCCTCTGGCTCCTACACCCCTCCCCATCTGTGTAACCCCTCTGGCTCCTACACCCCTCCCCATCTGTGTAACCCCTCTGACTCCTACACCCCTCCACGTCTGTGTAACCTCTCCCCATCTGAGTAAACCCTCTGGCTCCTACACCCCTCCCCATCTGTGTAACCCCTCTGGCTCCTACACCCCTCCTCATCTGTGTAAACCCCCTCTGGCTCCTACACCCCTCCCCAACTGTGTAACCCCTCTGGCTCCTACACCCCTCCCCATCTGTGTAACCCCTCTGGCTCCTACACCCCTCCCCATCTGTGTAACCCCCCTCTGGCTCCTACACCCCTCCCCATCTGTGTAACCCCTCTGGCTCCTACACCCCTCCCCATCTGTGTAACCCCCTCTGGCTCCTACACCCCTCCCCATCTGTGTAACCCCTCTGGCTGCTACACCCCTCCCCATCTGTGTAACCCCCTCTGGCTCCTACACCCCTCCCCATCTGTGTAAACCCTCTGACTCCTACACCCCTCCCCATCTGTGTAAACCCTCTGACTCCTACACCCCGCCCCACCTGTGTAACCCCCTCTGACTCGTACACCCCTCCCCATCTGTGTAACCCTCTCTGGCTCCTACACCCCTCCCCATCTGTGTAAACCCTCTGATTCCTACACCCCTCCCCATCTGTGTAACCCCCTCTGACTCCTACACCCCACCCCATCTGTGTAACCCATCTGACTCCTACACCCCTCCCCATCTGTGTAACCCCTCAGGCTCCTACACCCCTCCCCATCTGTATAAACCCTCTGACTCCTACACCCCTCCCCATCTGTGTAACCCCCCTCTGGCTCCTACACCCCTCCCCATCTGTGTAACCCCTCTGGCTCCTACACCCCTCCCCATCTGTGTAACCCCCTCTGGCTCCTACACCCCTCCCCATCTGCGTAACCCCTCTGGCTCCTACACCCCTCCCCATCTGTGTAACCCCTCTGACTCCTACACCCCTCCACGTCTGTGTAACCCCTCCCCATCTGTGTAAACCCTCTGGCTCCTACACTCCTCCCCATCTGTGTAAACCCTTCTGGCTCCTACACTCCTCCCCATCTGTGTAAACCCTTCTGGCTCCTACACCCCTCCCCATCTGTGTAAACCCCCTCTGGCTCCTACACCCCTCCCCAACTGTGTAACCCCTCTGGCTCCTAAACCCCTCCCCATCTGTGTAACCCCTCTGGCTCCTACACCCCTCCCCATCTGTGTAACCCCCCTCTGGCTCCTACACCCCTCCCCATCTGTGTAACCCCTCTGGCTCCTACACCCCTCCCCATCTGTGTAACCCCCGCTGGCTCCTACACCCCTCCCCATCTGTGTAACCCCTCTGGCTGCTACACCCATCCCCATCTGTGTAACCCCCTCTGGCTCCTACACCCCTCCCCATCTGTGTAAACCCTCTGACTCCTACACCCCTCCCCATCTGTGTAAACCCTCTGACTCCTACACCCGGCCCCACCTGTGTAACCCCCTCTGACTCGTACACCCCTCCCCATCTGTGTAACCCTCTCTGGCTCCTACACCCCTCCCCATCTGAGTAAACCCTCTGATTCCTACACCCCTCCCCATCTGTGTAACCCCCTCTGACTCCTACACCCCACCCCATCTGTGTAACCCATCTGACTCCTACACCCCTCCCCATCTGTGTAACCCCTCAGGCTCCTACACCCCTCCCCATCTGTATAAACCCTCTGACTCCTACACCCCTCCCCATCTGTGTAACCCCCCTCTGGCTCCTACACCCCTCCCCATCTGTGTAACCCCTCTGGCTCCTACACCCCTCCCCATCTGTGTAACCCCCTCTGGCTCCTACACCCCTCCCCATCTGTGTAACCCCTCTGGCTGCTACACCCCTCCCCATCTGTGTAACCCCCTCTGGCTCCTACACCCCTCCCTATCTGTGTAAACCCTCTGACTCCTACACCCCTCCCCATCTGTGTAAATCCTCTGACTCCTACACCCCTCCCCATCTGTATAAACCCTCAGACTCCTACACCGCTCCACATCTGTGTAACCCCCTCTGACTCCTACACCCCTCCCCATCTGTGTAACCCCTCTGACTCCTACACCCCTCCTCATCTGTGTAACCCCCTCAGGCTCCTACACCCCACCCCATCTGTGTAACCCATCTGACTCCTACACCCCTCCCCATCTGTGTAACCCCTCTGACTCCTACACCCCTCCCCATCTGTGTAACCCTCTCTGACTCCTACACCCCTCCCCATCTGTGTAACCCCTCTGACTCCTACACCCCTCCTCATCTGTGTAACCCCCTCTGACTTCTACACCCCTCCCCATCTGTGTAACCCCCTCTGACTCCTACACCCCTCCCCATCTGTGTAACCCCCTCTGACTCCTACAACCCTCCCCATCTGTGTAACCCCCTCTGACTCCTACACCCCACCCCATCTGTGTAACCCCCTCTGACTCCTACACCCCTCCCCATCTGTATAACCCCGTCTGACTCCTACACCCCTCCCCATCTGTGTAACCCCCTCTGACTCCTACACCCCTCCCCGTCTGTGTAACCCCCTCTGACTCCTACACCCCTCCCCATCTGTGTAACCCCGTCTGACTCCTACACCCCTCCCCATCTGTGTAACCCCCTCTGACTCCTACACCCCTCCCCATCTGTGTAACCCCCTCTGACTCCTACACCCCTCCCCATCTGTGTAACCCCCTCTGACTCCTACACCCCTCCCC
>NW_026780820.1:0-24121 GCF_030144855.1 Hypanus sabinus
GAGAGAGAGAGAGAGAGAGAGAGCGAGAGAGAGAGAGAGAGAGAGAGAGGAGAGAGAGAGAGGGAAAGCAATACTTCAGATTAGTGTGTGTGTGTATGTGTGTGACTGTGGTGGTAGTGTGGTAGTTGGGGTACCATGACAAATGTCTTGCTGAAATCCATATGCACTACATCTACTGTTCTTCCTTCATCAACGTGTTCAGTCACATCCTCAGAAAAATTCAATCTTTGCAGCAAAACCCTGCCCTTGACAAAGACGCTCTGTGTCTGAGCCCGGGAGTTTGCGATGGACGGTGCGGAGGGGAGGTTCACTCTCTGTCTGAATGGAGGAGTGCGTGATGGGACGGTGTAAAGGCAGCGACCCCTGTGTCCTAAATCTGGGATGGGACGTTGTGGAAGGAGGTTGACATTTTCTGATCAGAGTCGGTGCAATGGGAGTCATGGACGGAGAATCACTGTCCTTTTGTTCCTGATTTGCAGAGCAGGACGTGTCCTCAGAACTGGATGGAAACCGGAAATCGGTGTTATTTTATATCCTCCTTAGAGAAAGCATATGATGGAGCGAGGGAATATTGCTCAAACTTTGATTGCTAGGCTCCTCGAAATAAGTTCAAAAGAGGAAGGGGTAAGTGATTCCCGTGGTCGAACATAGATCGAAACATTGCACACTCTCCCATCACACATTCCCGCGGTAAGACACGGGACTGAATCTTCCTCCACACCGTTCCTTCACACACTGCCGGGTCAGACGCAGAGTGAGTCTCCCTCCAGACGGTCCCATCACACACTCCCGGGGTCAGACACAGAGTGAATCTCCCTCCACACGGTCCCATCACACCACTCCCGAGTCAGACACAGAGTGATTCTCCCTCCACAACGTCCCATCACACGACTACCAGGTCAGACACAGAGTGAGTCTCCCTCCAGACGGTCCCATCACACACTCCCGGGGACAGACACAGCGCGAATCTCCCTTCACACCTTCGTACCACACACTCCCGTGGTATGACACACAATCTCGCACCAAACGGACACAGCGCACACTCCCGACATCAGACACAGAGTGAATCTCTCCCCACACCGTCCCCATCACAAGCTCCCGGGTCAAACACAGAGTGAATATCCCTCCACACTGTCCCCATCACACACTCCCGTGGTCAGACACAGAGTGAATCTCCCTCCACACCGTCCCATCACTCACATCCGGTGTCAGACACAGAGTGAATCTCCCTGCACACCTTCGCACCACCACAGCTCCCAGGGTCAGACACAGAGTGAATCTCCCTCCACACCGTCCCCATCACACACTCCCGGGGTCAGACGCAGAGTGACTCTCCTCCACACCGTCCCATCACACACTCCCGGGGTCAGACACAGAGTGAATCTCCCTCCTCACCGTCCCCATCACACACTCCCGGGGTCAGACAGAGAGTGAATCTCCCTCCACACCGTCCCATCACACACTCCCGGGGTCAGACGCAGAGTGACTCTCCTCCACACCGTCCCATCACACACTCCCGGGGTCAGACACAGAGTGAATCTCCCTCCTCACCGTCCCATCACACACACTCCCGGGGTCAGACAGAGAGTGAATCTCCCTCCACACCGTCCCATCACACACTCCCGGGGTCAGACGCAGAGTGACTCTCCTCCACACCGTCCCCATCACACCACTCCCGGGGTCAGACACAGAGTGAATCTCCCTCCTCACCGTCCCATCACACACTCCCGGGGTCAGACAGAGAGTGAATCTCCCTCCACACCGTCAAATAACAGGACAGCCGGTTCAGATACAAGATTGAATCACACCCCACACGGTCCCATCGCAGACTCCCGGGGCAGACACAGAGTGTATCTCCCTCCGCACTGTCGTATCACACACTCCCGGGGACAGACACAGCGCGAATCTCCCTCCACACATTCCCATCACACACACCAGTGGTGGGACACAGATTGAAGCTCCCTCCGCACAGTCCCATCACTCAAATGCAGGGTGAAACACAGAATGAGGTTTTCTGCATACCATCGCTTCAATCATTCCTTGGTCCATCCACAGAGGGAATCTGTACTGTCACATCACACGCTAATAGCATCAGACACAGAGTGAATTCCACACCACACCGTCCCGTCACCAAAATCCCTGCGAAGAGGCATTGTGTGAAGCTCCCCCCGCTGTCCCATCACAAGCTAACCACATCAGACACAGATTGAATTCCCACACCACATCGTCCCGTCACCAAAATCCCCGCGAAGAGGCATTGTGTGAAGCTCCCTCCACTGTCCCCATCACAAGCTAACCGCATCAGACACAGAGTGACTTCCCACACCACACCGTCCCCGTCACCAATATCCCCGCGAAGAGGCATTGTGTGAAGCTCCCTCCATGCGCTGACAGTATCAAAGAGTGAATTCCATGCCACACCGTCCCGTCACCTAGATTCCCTCGAGGATTGCATTCTGTGAAGCTCCCTCCACTGTCCCATCACACGCTAACAGCATCAGACACAGAGTGAATTCCACACGACATCGTCCCGTCACCAAGATCCCCGCGAAGAGGCATAGTGTGAAACTCCGTCCCACATCGGGCCAATGACAGCCTGCCAGTGTCAGGCAGAGAGTGAAGCTCCCTCTACCCAATACCCTCGCAAGGTCCCTGAGGCAGATGCAGAGAGATGATCCTTCCACACCTTCCCGTCACACTCCCATCGCATCTCACACTCCCGGAGTGTGTCACCGAGTGAAGGTCCTGTACAAACACGGTGGGTGAACTTAGCAGGTCGGGCGGCATACGGGGAAACGAGGAGTCAACTTTCCAGGCCGAGTCTCTTCGTCAGGGACTGAAGAGGGAGGGGGCAGGGACCCTGTAAAGAAGCCGGGGGTGAGGGCTGTAAGCTGCCAGGCGAATAACCCATCAGAGGAAAGATCAAGGGGTGAGGGAGTGGGAGGGGATAGTCAGGAATGGTGAAAAAGGAATGTAAGGGGAAAGCACAATGGGTAGTAGAAGAAGACAGACTCATCAGAGAGGTGATAGGCAGTTGGAAGAGGAGGCAGAGTGAAAGTGGGATGGGGGAAGGGAGAGGGGCGGGAAATTACCGGAGGTTGGAGAATTCGCTTTGCATATCAAAGAGCTGGAGATTACCCAGACGGTATATGAGGAGTTTTTGCTCCAACCTGAGTTTGGCCTCATCATGGCAGTCGAGGAGGCGATGTATGGAGACGTCCGAATGGGAATGTGAAGGTGAGTTGAAGTCGGTGACAAATGGGAGATCCTGTCTGTTGTGGCCGACGGAGCGGGAGGTGCTCGACGAATCGGTCCCCCAGTCTTCGTCGGGTCTCGCCGATGTAGAGGGCACCGCACCTGGAGCACCGGATGCAATAGATTACCCGAGCAGACTCACAAGTGATGTGTTGACTCACATGGAAGGACTGCTTGGGGCCCTGAATAGTGACACGAGAGGAGTTGTTGTGACAGGTGTAGCGCCTGCGCTTGCAGGGATAAGTACCAGGTGGGGGATCTGTTGGGAGGGACGTGTGAACCAGGCAGTCACGGAGGGAACGATCCCTGCGGAAAGGTGAGAGGGGTAGAGAGGGAAAGATCTCCTTAGTGGTGGGGTCCTGTTGAAGGTGGCGGAAGTTGCTGAGGATAATATGCTGGATCCGGAGGCTGGTGGGTTGGTAGGTGAGGACAAGGGTAACACGGTTCCTGTTGTGGTGCCGGGAGGATGGGGTGAGGGCCGAAGTGCTGGAAAATGGAGGAGATGACAGTGACGGTATCATTGATGACGGTAGAAGGGAAATCCACGGTTCGTAAAGAAAGGATATTTGGGATGTTCTGAAACGGAAAGCGTCCTCTTGGGATCAGATGGGACGGAGACAGAGGAACTGGGAATAGGGAATAGCATTTTCGCATTTGGCTGCGTGGGAATACGTATAATCAGGGGGCAAAGTTATGGGGGTCTGTGGGATTATAGAGAAAGTCAGTGGGACAGTCTGTCTCCAGAGATGGAGACCGAGAGATCGAGAAAGATGAGATAAAGTGTCCGAGAAGGACCAATTGAATCTGAGGGTTGTGTAAATTCGATGAAGTTGACGAGCTGAGCAGCACCAATGTAGTCGTCAATGTAGCGAAAGAAAAGTTAAGGAGCAGTACCGGTAGAGATTTGGAGCAATGACTGTTCCACATAACCCACGAAGAGCAGGCATAGCTGGGGGCCCCATGCGAGTGCCTATAGCTGCAACCCTTGGTCTGAATAAAGTGGGAGGAGCCAACAGAGAAGTGATTAAGTGTGGTACCAGTTCCGCCAACCGGAGGAGTGTGGTGGTGCTGGGGAACTGGTGAGGTCTATGGTAAAGCTCGCGCCCCGATATCCGTTCGCAAACCTCTGGTTTCTGACAGTGCGTGAAACTCCTGTTATAGAGTTTCCGTTACACAGTCCCTGGGATTTACCCTGAGTGAAACACACTCCACACCGTTCGATCACACGCTCCCGGGTTCATGCAGCTTGAATCATTCATTGCACCAGCGCATTGCACATTCTCGAGGGCAGATGGGGAGTGGCCTTGCCTCAGCGCCGACCCATCACAAACTTCAGGGTTCATTCACATTGAATCACACTCCACACCGCCTCCTCACACACTCCAGGGATCAGGCACAGACTGAAGCCCCCTCGCTCCCAGTGTCAGACACAGAGTGAATCTTCCTCCTCACCGTCCCATCACACACTCCCGGGTTCAGACACAGAGTGAATCTCCCTCCACACCGTCCCATCACACACTCCCGGGTTCAGACACAGAGTGAATCTTCCTTCACACCGTCCCATCACACACTCCCGGGGTCAGACACAGAGTGAATCTCCCTCCTCACCGTCCCATCACACACTCCAGGGTTCAGACACAGAGTGAATCTCCCTCCACACCGTCCCATCACACACTCCCGGGTTCAGACACAGAGTGAATCTTCCTTCACACCGTCCCCTCACACACTCCCGGGTTCAGACACAGAGTGAATCTTCCTTCACACCATCCCATTACACACTCCCGGGGTCAGACACAGAGTGAATCTTCCTTCACACCATCTCATCACACACTCCCGGGGTCAGACGCAGAGTGAATCTCCCTCTCTCTCTAGACCAACATTCCTCACACTCCCAGAATCAGGCATTAAGAGATGCTCCTTCTTAACATTAACTAAATATGTTTCATTTCGCAGAATGTTGTTTCAAACGCTCTCGTTCATCAAGACAGAACATACTGGATTGCAAAATGCGCACACGGGTGAGATTCCGAATTTTACTGGCCTGTGGCTTGGGACCGGGTCAGTGGGCTTCGTTTGGAGACACACTGGGTCTGTGGGAAGTGAGGGGCTCTCAGTCGTAGATCAGATTCTGACACGGGGCTGTGGGGTAGAGTGTGGGGGAGTGGCGTTAGTTTGGGGAACGATACGGTTCTGTGGGGATGTAGTGGGTAAGGGGGTTTAGTTTGGCGACCGACACGGGGCTGTGTTAAAAGTGCGATGCGGTGGGGTTAGTTTGATGAATGTCTCGGGTGACCTTCCTGGAGCTGTTTCGACCCTGTTGAAATTGTCTACCCTTCTCTGATAGGGAAGCGGTTTCTAGTCTGATGTACAAGCATCAGAATGGCAAGTCCGTCTGCGGTAACTGCGACTCGGACCAGTGGAGGAACTTTTGCAATCGTCAACACCGTTTCATCTCCGAGAAGTCTGGACATTTGTTCAAAGATATTCAAGAAAAGATCCAAGATCTCTGTCAACAGTCCGTAGGGCCAACTTGAAGCACATTACAATCCATCTTCCTCCCCGTCTCTCTTCTCCACTCTTATCCTCCTCATCTTCACATTCGCTGTCCATCCCCAAACATTCTCCTCCACAACTCGCATCCTCTTCCCCCCAACACTCTCCGACATTCCTCTTTCCCAACCAATTTCCTTTTTTCTCGCCAACTCTCCCACTCTTCTCTCCCTCTTCACCGTTCTCCTCACCTCCTTCTCTGTTACATCTCTCCCTCCTCTACACCTACTCTCACCCTCACTCATGTGCACTCTGTTTCACATATTCCCCATCCTGGGACAAACGACTGTGCGCATCCACTCTATCTATGCCCCTGGGGGATTTATACTCCTCTATAATGTCACCCGTGCTCCATAAAAAATAAACTCCTCACGCCAGCCCGGTCTCATTAACTCATCCTCTAGAATCACAGCAACATCCTCGTAAATCTCTCTCTGCACTCTTTCCACCTCATCTTTCCTACAGCAGGGCGACCGGAACCGAACACAGTACTCCAAGTGTGGCCTCACCGATGACTTGTACAACAGCAATGTGACCTCCCGACTCCTGTACTCAGTGAAGACCAGCGTGCCACATGTCCTGTCTATCTGTATCACGTGTTTGCCACAGGAATCACCATCTGATTTATTGTCTGTGACTTATACCACCCGAGAGTTGATCATTTGTACTATCAGTACTGCGCAAAGATGTAACCTTAATGTAAGTTCCAAAAATTAATAAATACAGCAAATAGGGGAATATCGAGTGTGCTCATGGATTCAGGAAGCGTTTAGTAACGTGATGCTGGAGGGGAAGTTACTTGTTTTAAATCGTCGAGTGCGGGTCGTCAGGCTCCTGTACCTCCTCCCCGATGGTAAGAATGATGACAAGGCATTCCCCGGGTGGTGAGGGTCCTCAGTAATGGATGCGGTTCCTCTTGAAGATGACCTCGTTGTGGGGGGTGGGGGGTGTGGTTTGCCCGCGGTGGAGTTGGCTGAGTCTAGAACCCTCTGCAGCTTCTGGTGACCCTGCGCGTTGCAGCCTCCACACCAGGCGGCGAGGCGACAAACCAGAATGCTCTCCCCCGTCAATCTGGAGAAACCCGCGAGTTTTCAATGACAGACCACATCTCCTCACAATCCTGACGTTGTAATCCCTTCTGTAAAGAGAGAGATATGGACGGTGGTGAAGGTCCGTGCAGAGTCAGGTCTAGAATACACACAGACTCAATCTGGAAATAATCAAGACTAGAGTAAATAAATCCATAGAGGAAATGAAACACCTACGGTTGTGCACTGAGTGCTCAACATGAGTCTATTAACCACAGACATTCCACTGAGGAATGTGAAGGCAATGAATGGCAGTCTGAGTCTCAAATGGAAAGTAACACTCTCCATTCTCCGGGAAATGGGAGTGCCGAACTTGGCTGCACGTTCCCTTGTAGGTTAAACAGCATGCTGTTCCGGAAAGCCATCACGGCTGCAGTCTATGATCTCCTCCTCAAGACTGCCTCGAACAAATTGATTGTGCAAGGTAAAGTCCCCCATGATAACTGCTGTTTCATTCTTACATGCCTCAGATATTCCTTTGTTTCCTGTCTGTGACACTGTAATGATATTATGCGCTGCTCCATTGACAACTCACAGCAGTGAGTTTCTTCCTTTACTATCCGTTATCTCAGCCGAGATGGATTCAATATTCCGCTCCTTAGATCTTATATCGTCTCTCATAATCGTCCTGACCTCATCCTTAATGAAGAGCGCTACCCGGCCACCTCGACCTTCCTTGTCTTTCCTTCTGTATTACCTGATATAATTGGATATTTGCAATCTTCTCCACGGTGAGATCACGGCTCTGTAATGGCCAATAAATCAGTCCCCTTTGTTGTGATTTTTGCCACAAGTTCACTGTCCTTACTTGGAAAACTACGGGCAATCAGATAAAATGCTTTTACAGTCATTGTGCTTTTAAAATCGTGTCATCTTTCTCTCTTTACACTTGAATTTTCTTCGCTTCACTTGAGTCCACTCTTAATTCTCTTTTTTATCTTTTGATTTTATTTGATCTTTATCCACACTTTTCTCATTTGTTTTATCCATACTGAACCAATCTGTTGAACCCATCCCCTACTATTTAGTTTAAATCCACAGCCCTCGTTCTGCGACTCGCTGGAATCCAGGACCCACCACGGTTCAGGTGTAGCCCGTCCCATTGGAACAGCGCCCTCCTTTCCCAATGCTGGTGTTAATTTCTAATAAATTGAAACCCACTTCTCCCAAGCCAGTTCTTGAGCCATGCATTGAAGTCTCTAATCTTCTTGACCGTATGCCAATTAGCCCGTGGCTCGGAGAGTAATCCTTTTCCGTTCTGCATTTCTGCATTTAGGCCCCAGCTGCTCAAATTTCCTCAGCACAACCTCTTCCTTCGCTCGATCTTTGCCATAAATATATCTTAAACATTTGCAGTGATTTGGCCTCCACCGACGCCTACTGATGACAATTCTTGAAATCCACTCCTCTCTGGCTAAAGAAATTCCTCCTCATCTCCGGTCAAGATTGGAATCCTTCTATTCTGAATCTCCCCTGCATGTCTCAGTATCTCTCAACAGAGAAAACCTTCTGTCCCAGTCCCCCCACCGAGCACCTTTCACATTCGATAGTCTCCCTCAACAGAGCAAACCTTCTCTCCCAGTTCCTCCACCGAGTACCTTTAACATTCGATAGGTTTCAATGTCAATTGCTTAAATATTTTTGTAAGAAATGTCTAATTTGATGGTATTGTAAAAAAAAACATAAGTGTAAAGGAGAATACTTATCAACTAATTGTTCAAAAGTCATCAGTCTATCTTCTTTAAATAGATCTAAAAAAAGAATTAATATCTTTATTATTCCAATTTTTTTTTTAAAAAAGGATCACTCAAGTAGGCCTACAAAATAATTTCGAGAAATTAAACTATAAAGTTTATTGTTTATTTTAATTAGAAAAAATACGGAACTGGAGCCAAATTTGTAAAGAATACCTAATCACAGGGTATAAATTTAAATTAGCCACTTTAGCTAATTGTATAGGTACAGCTGCTCCCAATAACGAGGTTAAATAAAACTATTTCACAGCTTTCTATTACAAATCTAGTCAAATTTGCCGCTCGTTCTTATCAACCCAGTGTAATCAAAAGGAAATATATGGCACATTAGCAACCCAGTAATACATTATTAAATCAGGCAAAGCAAACTCTCCATTCTTTTTCCCTTTTTGTAAGTGAGATTTAGTAATTCTTGGTCCTTTGTCAAAAGTATTCAATTAATTTTCGTTGCATATTGTGTGCCAATCTGTTAGATCCTATCACGAGCATGAACCCTTTGATGAAGGGTTCCATTGGAAGAATTTATAGTTTATTATTACAATGGGATAAGCGTCCTTTATGTCAGATTAAACACATTTGGGAAAATAAACTTAATTTGACCTTCTTGACGGAGGACTGGAAGCGGATTCTGAAGTTGTTTAACTCTTCGATTTGTGCTAGTCATTCGCTGATCCTGTTTAAAATTGTCCATCGTCATATCTGTGACTTTTTTGTCTATGAACTGTTAAGAGGAGCTGTGGATCTTCTTATATTCGCTTAATATTATACTACTTGATTTTGACAGTGTATAGTCTTGTATTTGTTTCTACTTTTATTGAAATATGTATTTGAGATAACTTCTCCCTCAAAATATCCGGGGTATATCTTTGTCTGTTATTGCGTTTGCTACATTGAGAGCAGGGAGGGCCATTCTGTTGAAGTGCAAGGATACATCGGTACCCAATCTGTCTCTAATCTGTCTCTCAAGTGATGTTATGCCTTAGTTCGGAGAAAATTAGAAGTCGAATCTTCGGACCTATGTTTGATTTTGAGAAAGGTTAGGGGTCATTTGCTCGTTGATATCATTTGAGTTCATTGATAGGTATCCTCCACGATCCAATTGTAAATTTGGTCAAGGAGCGTGGAGCGGAGAAACAAATATCACGGTGAGGATTGTACGTTCCAGTATCAATTGCTTGGTGACAATAAAGTATGTAAAATATATATATATATATATTTGATGACAGTTTGATGTTTATATTTGGAAGCTTTTTGTATGACGCATGGCTCCGGGGTTGAACACCAAATGGCTTTTATTTTCATTTTTTCTTTGATTTAGTTGATATATTTTCTCTTTTATTTTCGTGTTACCATATTTTTCATTCTTTAAAACATGTTTTCCTTTGAGACATTGCTAGTGTTATCTATTTCGATGTACATATTATTTTGGATGATGATAATGGTGCTGCTGCTGCTGCTGACGATGATGATGATGATGATGATGATGATGATGATGATGATTATGATAATAATAATAATAATAATAATAATAATAATAATAATAATAATAATAATAATAATAATAATAATAATAATAATAATAATAATAATAATAATAATAATAATAATAATAATAATAATAATAATAATAATAATAATAATAATAATAATAATAATAATAATTTGGGAAGATAGGTTTCAATGAGGTCAACACTCAGCCCTCTGAATTCCAGTGAGCAGAGGCAAAGATCCATTCCTTTCCCGACACTGTATTCCATCATCCACTTGTTTGCACATTTTCATCTCTGTCTAAGTCCCTGCTTCCTCAACACAATCTGTTGATCTAAAATATTAAGACCGATCTACAAGGACTGTGGTTTCCCGATGAGGAAGTCCAACATTCCGTTGCAGGGGGAGACACAACGGCCCAGGATTTGGATCCTGTTGATTGTAACTGAGGATATGATTGTGTTGAACGCTGAGCTGTCGTCAACAAACCGCAGCCTGACGTAGGAATTGCTGTTGTCCTGATGGTCCAAGGCCCAGTGGCTAAGCAAGTGAGTTTGACCCTCAGTAGACCTGTTGTGGAGAGAGTCAAGATGCAGCGGGTCAACGTGTTGGGGTCTGTGTAGATCCTGTGCGATGCAAACGTCTAGGAAATTTCAGTTAATTCAAGAGGCTTACAAGATGATAGATGGGACATATCGAGACGTATAAGCATAGATGCATAGAAAACCTACAGCATAATACACGCCGGTCAGCCCACAAAGTTGTGCCAAACATTTCCCTACCCAATAAATTACTAGGCTTACATATATCCCTGCATTTTTCTAAGCTCCATGTACATATCCAGAATATCTTAAAAGAATTTATCGTATCTGCCTACATCAATTTTGCCGGCAGCCCATTCCACGTGCTCACCGCACTCTGAGTAAAAAACGTACCCCTGTCATCTCCTCTGTACCTGCCCTCCAGCAGTTTAAACCCGAGTCCACTTCTGTCAACTATTTCATCCGTTGGAAAAAGCCTCTGACTATCCACATGATCAATGCCTCTCATCATCTTGTACACCTCTATCAGGACACCTCTCATCCTCCGTCGCTCCAAGGAGAAAAGGCCGAGTTCAGTCAACCTATTCTCATAAGGCATGCTCCCCAATCCAGGCAACATCCCTGTAAATCTCCTCTGCACCCTTTCTATGGCTTCCACACCCTTCCTGTAGTGATGCGATCAGAACTGAGCACAGTACTCCAAGTGGGGTATGACCAGTGTCCTATAAAGCTGCAACGTTACCTCTCGGCGCCAAAATTCAATTCCACGATTGAGGAAGGCCAATACGCCGTCCGCTTCCTTAACCACGGCGTCAACCTGCGCAGTTGCTTTGAGCGTCCCATGGACTCGAACCCCAGAATCGCTCTGATCCTCCACACTGCCAAGAGTCTCAACATTAATACATTATTCTGTCATCATATGTGACCTACCAAAATGAACCACCTCACACTTACCTGGGTTGAACTCCATCTGCCACTTCTCGGCCGAGTTTGCATCCTATCAATGTCCCGATGTAAACTCTGACAGCCCTCCACACCAGCTACAGCACCTCCAACATGCATCGGATACCATATGAAATGCCTGCCGAAATCCATATACACTACATCTACTGCTATTCCTTCATCAGCAAGTTTACTCACATCCTCAGGAAAATTCAATCAGGCTCGTAAGGCACGACCTGCCCTTGACAAAGCCATGCTGACTATTCCTTGTCGTATTATACTCTCCAAATGTTCATAAATCCGGCCGCTGAGGATCTTCTCCATCAACTGACCAACCACTGAGGTTAGACTCACTGGTCTACAATTTCCTGGTCTATCTGTCCTCCTTTACTTGAATAAAGGAAAACATTCCCAATCCATCAATCCTCTAGAACCTCTCCTGTCTCCCTATTGATGAAGCAAAGTTCATCCCCAGCTATCAGCAATCTCCTCCCTCGCCTCCCACAGTAGCCAAGGGTGCATATCATCCGGGACCGGCGACTGGTGGTTACACCCAAGGTGCCGGACCGAGGAAACTGGTTGACAGCCAGGGAGGGGTAAGAGGTTAAGGAACCAGTGCGTAGTACCCCTGTGGATATCCCCCTGAAAAACAGATATATCACTTTTGGATACTGGCAGGGTGAGGCCGGAGGACCACCTAACAGAGGAAAGCGCCGGTAGTCCGGTCCCTGGTAGTGAGTCAGGATTCTTAAGTGTGAGGGCGAACAGCCAGAAGTCTCTGAAATGAAAACGAAGGATTGGATTAATACTTCACTCTGAGATGTAGTCACAGGTACAAGTATCAGAATGGAATGAAGGGAATTACAGACGCATCAGAAGATTTGGAGGGGGCGGGATGCTGAAAGTACAGAGAATATCAGAAACGTGATTGTGTGATTGGACGGAATCAATCAGAAAGATTCACATTGTGTCTGACCACGGGAGTTAGTAATGGGACGGTGTGGAGAGAGATTCACACTGTGACTGACCCTGGGATTATGTTATGGGACGTTGGGGAGGGAGATTTGCACTGTGGCTAACCCGGGAAGTGTGTGATGGTACGGTGTGGAGGGAGATTCACTCTGTGTTAGATTCCGGGAGTGTGTGAAGAGACGGTCTGGAGGGAGATTCACTCTGGGTCTGTCCCGGGAAGTGTGTGATGGTACTATGCAGAGGGGGATTCACTCTGTGTTTGACCCCGGGAATGTGTGATGGGACGGGGTGGAGGGAGATTCACCCTGTGTCTGATGCCTGGAGTGCGTGATGGGACGGTGATTCATTCTGTGTCTGACCCTGGGAGAGTGTGATGGGGTCCTGTGGATGCAGATTCTCTCTCTACCTGACCCCGGGATTATGTTATCGTACCGTGGGGAGGGTGATTCGCACTGCGTCTAACCCCGGGAATGTATGATGGTATGGTGTGCAGGGAGATTCATTCTGTGTCTGATTCCGAGAGTGTGTGATGCGATTGTGTGCAGGGAGGTTCACTCTGTGCCTGACCCCGAGAGTGTGTGATGGGACGGTGTGGAGGGAGATTGACTCTGTGTATGACCACGGGAGTGCGTGATGTGTTGGTGTGGAGGGAGCTTAACACTGTGGCTGACCCCGGGAATATGTGATGTGACTGGGTGGAGGGAGATTCACACTGTGCCTGATTCCGAGAGTGTGTGATGAGATGGTGTGGAGGGTGCTTCACTCTGTGTCTGACCCGTGGAGTGTGTGATGGGACGGTGCGGAGGGAGATTGACTCTTTGTCTGACCCCGGAAGTGTGCGATGGGACGGTGTGGAGGGAGATTCACACTCTATCTGACACCAGGAGTGTGTGATGGGACGTTGTGGAGGTAGATTCCCTCTGTGTCTCACCCCGGGAGTGTGTGATGGGACAGTGTGGAGGGAGATTCACTCTGCGTCTGACCCCGTGATTGTGGGACGGCGTGGAGGGAGATTCACTCTGTGTCTGACCCCGTGATTGTGTGATTTGACGGTATGGAGGGAGATTCACTCTGTGTCTGACCCAGGGAGTGTGTGATGGGTCGGTGTGCAGGGAGTTTCAATCTGTGTCTGACCCAGGGAGTGTGTGATGGTCCGGTATGGAGGGAGATTCACTCTGTGTCTGACCCCTGGAGTGTGTGATTTGACGGTGTGGAGGGAGATTCACTCTGTGTCTGATGCCGAGAATGTGTGATGGGACAGTGTAGAAGGGGTTTCATTCAGCTTTTGTCTCAGAAAATGTGTTTTTCACTCCTCTTTAACTTGTTGTTTGCGATGGGAGCGCCGAGGGACCTTCACGGCTTTTCTAACCCCGACACTGTGTGATGCATCGTTGCTTGAGGAGCAACACTCGGTGCCGGACCTCAGGAGTTTCTGATGGGATAATTTGGATGTATCCCCACTCTGTGGTTGAAATCCGGAGTTATACACTCATACTCTGAGGGCGTTGCGACAGACTCCTATCAGAGGTCGGGTGCGGGAAGTGAAGTGAACTTCACTTGAACAGGGCCTTGAACAGTGAACAGTGAACGCTTGAACAGTGAACAACGCCTCGCGTTTGTTTGAACAAAAATCAATCAGAGAGGTGCGTTCAGTAGCAACGGAAAATTTGGATAAGACGCGGGCTACTGTTGTTGGATTTGTTTTTAGTTTATTTATTGTTTCCTTGTTTGTCGGCATTCCTGGTCAGAGAGTTAAATGCTCCTCTTGCAGGACGTGGGAGGGCATGGAGACCTTAAGTGTCTGTGACAACTTCACCTGTAAGAAGGTCATCCAGCGGCTGCTTCTAACATTAATGGTTTGGAAGTGTAACTGGATCATTTGGGAAGCCTAGGGCTGATAGGGAGGACTTTTTGTGAGGGCGTTAAACCGAATGTACAGGTCACAGGAAACAGTCAGGCCGATGGAAAAGTTTGAACAGACAGGCGCAGTGCAGAGTGCCCCCTGTGGCCAACCCCCACAATAACAGGTCTAGCAGTTTGTATGCATTTAGATGGGGGAGGGGTCAAACGACCAAGTAGAGGGAAATATCTCAGGTCAGGTTCCTGGCAACCATTTTGGCTCTCTGGTTCAGAACGGAAGGGGAACGGCGAGATGAGGCGAGCTATGGTGAGAAGGGATCATTTTGTCGTGGATTAGTAAAGAGGTTCTGTGTGCGATTGAGAGATTCCTGGATGGTATTTGGCCTCCCAAGTGTCCGGGGCACAACCACTCTGAGCGTGTCCTAAGCAATCTTAAGTGTGAGCGTGAGCAGGCGAATTTCGGTACGTGCTGGTGTGGCTAGTAGGAAGACATCACCGATTAACACGTCGTATCGTGATATGATTGAGGGCTTCTGATAGTTGGATCATTGGATTCTCTTCCGAGGAAGGTGCGACTACTGTATCAGGCCTATTTCAATAAAATGCAAGTTTAATTTTCATTCAGACTTACATTAATAGCCATAAGTGCAGCCAGACGAAACATCGGTACTTCAGGTCCAAGGTACTAACACACCTATAATATATGAGGCTTAAAATAAGCCACAACACAGCCTGAGTCCCGGTGTCCACGGAATGCGACAGAAATCTTGATCGGACACCAACAGATGTTGTCTTCTGCCGAGCGAACACTAGGGGGCGGCACATGCACCCGCCTGAAGGCCGCGCCGCAGCGCACTCACGTTGCGCAGCCATTTCCTTTTCTGAGCCACTGAGCAAATCTCTCCGTTTACACCTAAACTGGTCTGGAACCAATATCCCAACGGGAAGTTCTGACATTAAACGGGAGGAGGGGTGGGGATTGAACTAGAGATGCAGGGGAATGAAAAAAACATAATGCCAAAAATGGTTGTTGGGACAGATGTTGTTAAGACCACAGTCAAAGTGAGGAAGACAAAGGTTGAGCCAGCTCGGACTCATGTTCTGAGCTGCCTCCGTTTCAATGCAGGACGTATTGTACGAAAGACCGATGAGGTCAGGGCAGGGATCAACGGCTGGAATTATGATATTGTAGACACTAGTGAGACGCCGTTGCAGGGCGGGCAGGAGCTTCAGCTCAACATTCCCGGTTTCGGTTTTAATACTCGTGATGAAGCGGGAAGTATTCAAAATTGAGGGGCGGCTTTACTAGGCACGTGAGATTCATTGACAAACTCAGGGAGATGGGATTCATGTGCCTCTTTGGCAGGGACGTTAATCTGCAGGGAATTCTACGAGATGTTTGTTGTGCAGTCAGAAGTGATTCAGCTCAATTGGTATATCACAATATTGTGGGCCGAAGTACGCGTTCTGTTCGGTGATTTACTTGCACTGCTCTGCACGAGGGGCAAAAACACAGGATTAAACTCATCGAGTGGGCAGAGAAGGGGGTGCGGTAGAATGACAATCTCAAGAATATTGACGATAGATTGCGAAACGCAGAGAACAGCCACTTCACAGCATGGGTAGTGAGCGTTGGAACTGGAAATGAATGAACTCGGGAGCATTCGGGAAGCTGAGGGGAAGATAAGGAAGACATATACAGAGGTATGAACACCCACGGAGCAGGGTACAGGAAACTGGGTGACGGACAGGAAGGGGTTAAACTGCCGGAACCAGTGCAGAGACCCCTTGTGGCCAACTCGCTCAATCACAGGCAGACCATCTTGGATACTTCAGGATGGGAGGAGAGAGGTGCAAATGACCAAGCAGGGGAAAGTCTCACCTGTCAGGTGGCACAGAAGGAATAGGGGGTGAAATCTGGCGAGCTGTGTCGATAGTGTTGTCTTTGTTTAGGGAACGGAAAATTGATACTGTGGACGATTACAAAATTCCTCGATGGTATGCGGTAGTTATCGTCACCAGTATATAGATAAGAAAAGGGAGTCAGATCTCCACACTTATGTAAGTGCAGGTGTGGCCAAAATTCGAAAGAACATTCATTTTAAATGTGGCTGAAGTGTTGGCGTTGAAGCTCACATAATATGTATGAAATGTAAAGATAGATAGCATATGTAGGATATCAGTAAGTACATTCACGCATTATGTACACAAACACACACACAGACACATACACATTTTTGCAGCTTGAGAACTCATGGGCATTTTGAATGTCACGGTAATCTACAAATGTTCACGACAGTGATTGTATTCTGCCGAGCGAACACTGGGGGGCAGCACAGACTCCTGCCTGGAGGCCGCGCCACCTCGTCCCCACCTTGCTCAGCTCCTTCATTGCCTCTCCCATGAGCAACTCTCTCAATTTACACCTGAACTGGAATCGAACTAACATCACAACGGTAGGGTTTGCCATTACAATGGGAGAGTGGAGATATAAACCAGTGTTGAAGGACGTGTACATAAAAAAGCCATTACAGTTAGTTGAGTGGTTGCTGGGTCAGATGTTGCTAAGGTTTCAGAAAAAGGCAAGAAGGAAAAAGTTGAGCCTGCTGAGACTCATGTTCTGAGCGGAATACGTTTCAATGCGGAAAGTATTGTTTGAAGGGCAGATACGCTCTGGTCAGGGTCAACGTCTCTAAGCCTGACACGGTACAAATTAGTGAGACTTGATTGCAGGCGGGACAGTACCGTTTGCATAAGCTATGAACCAGACACACAACTCTCACTGTGACACGGAGACGTACTTCAATGGGACACTAAAAGTGTTTCAGTGTCACGGCCACAACCCACATCTGTCATGAACACGCCCCTCATCGTGACACTGACACACTGACAGGTTCTGCACCACAGCAGGATCTCACCACTCAACGAAACCAACACAGAGTCAGGCCCTGCATTGTAACCCGAGTACAGTCCAACCTCGTATGCATAACACCCTCCCTGTCCGAAAGCACTCCCCTCCTCCATCACCCTACTCTTTCAGCATTCCCAGGCACCGTCACACAGAAGCAGTACACCACTCCCGTCTCCATTACGCGTCCCTTGCCGACAACCAAACCCGTATCCGTGACCCACACCCTCTTCTGCACACTTCGCCGTCTCCATCATCGCCCCTTCCCTGATACACTCCACCAGCTAAATGCTTCCCATCTACGTCACCTCCCCACTCTCCTCGCACCCTGTGACACAGGCAATTTTGCGGAGTATAAGGGGGACATAATGGCTGGTTTTCCACCTCACTCCGTACCATGGATATCGATCGCCAGGATCTGAAACTCTCCACAACTCTGCATGTTCCACACCACTTGCATCAGTGTCTGCTTTCCCACCACCCCTTCTCTGGCCTCCTCTCTCCTCCCCTTCCTTCCTCTAACGGCAGCACACAATCCGCTCACACACAGACACACCATCTCCCAGAGACACACACTTTTCAAGGCTACTGGAAAGTCAAAAAGCTGGGTATTGGTGAGTGGGGAGACCGGAGGAGGGAGAGGGTTTCTTACTTCTGCTGACTCCGGTAAGATGTGTTGCGATGGTGCCGGAGGTACTTCACATGTCCGACCCCAGGAGAGTGATGGGATAATGTTTATGGAGCTTCGCTGGTTATCAGACCTAGGAGTTTCATGTTTGGACGGTGTGGGTGGAGCTTCACTCTGGGTGTCACCCCGGATTGTGGTTTGAAACAATATGGAGGGAATTGCACTCTGTGTATGATCCCGGGGGTGTGTGATTGATCTTTGCGGAGCGAGCGTTACTCAGTGTATGTTTCCAGGAGTGTGTGATGGGATTGAATGGAGGGATTCTCGCTCTGTCTGTGATTCCTGGGCATGGTTCAGTGGATGTTGGCGTTTAAGCATACTCCAAATAAAGACAGGGAGCTAGAAAATGGCGCCTAACACGTTCTGCTTTAACGGCTGCAAACTGAACACCCTTTCTGTGGCCCCACTCTCCGCCCCTTCCTTCCTCTTTTCACAGCACACCATCCCTTCTCTATGATTCTTTCTTTATAATTTATTTTACGGAAGGAACGGCACAATATAGAATACATAATGGATTATATTTCCTCCATTTTGCTATTGTATCTTACCCCTAAACAAACCTCCCCTCACCCGCCCTCCCCGAACATACAATGACAGCTAATGCATTTACTATACAACGCTTCACAAATACAAGTACGGACATTTCACAGCCATACCCCCACACTACTTCAAGACGAAGTCCCACACACATCTACAGCATCTCAGATGATCCAGAATACAGTCATATTACAATTCATCAACCACCTTGTGAGGTAAACCATGTGCGTGTTAAAACGGAAGCAACTTCCCAGGTACAATCAAATGCCCTCAACTATTAGGTAATTACTTAAGACTCCCAAAATATGACAAGAAAGCTCCCCATTTCAAATAGAACTTCTTCACAGACTCCCTCAGATTGAATTTAATCTTTTCTAATTTCAGGAAAAAAACGCCCTCTAACCAAGCAGCAGCAGATGGGGGACTGGCAGATTTCCAGACCAGCAAGATTCTCCTACGGGCCAAAAGCGATGTAAGTGAAATGATATCCGACTGCTTTGCATTTAAACCCAAAACATCATCTGCCACACCAAATACAGTTATAAGTGGGCAAGGTCTGAGAATCACCCCCAAAACCTCACTGATAATTTTAAAAACCAGTGCCCAATAGCCATCAATCCGAGGGCAAGGCCGAAATGCATTCACTAAACCAACCGGGCAGAAGGAACACCTGTCACAGCCAGCGTCTGTCCCTGGATATATGTCAGCACGCCTGGCTTTACTTAAATGTACCCTGTGTAAAACTTCAAATTGTATGAGCCCGAGTCTGGCACATGATGACGAGGAATGAACACTATTCAGTGCTTTTGCCTAAAATTCCTCAGCCAGATCCACACCAAGGTCATCCTCCCAGCTGGTCTTAGTTTTGTTTAGATCTTGAACTTCCAAAGACATCAGCTGAGAGTATAGTACAGAGATCAGCTGTTTATTATTAAACATAATAAAACAACATTAAATTATTAAAACATAGCAGGTGGTAGATCAGGAAAGGAGGAAAGTTTTTCCTTGACAAATTGCAGAATCTGCAAGTATTGAAAAAAATAATTATACGGAAGGCCATATTTACTGCACAGGTTATCAAAAACTATTAAATATATTATCAGTGCACAATTCCTTCATGCGCATAAGGCCGTTCAAACCCCATTGTCTAAAAACTAAATCGAGTATGGAGGGAAGAAATAGATGGTTTCTACGAACAGGACCAAAAACTGAACTGATGTGAACGCAGAGTGGCAGCGAAATTGATGTAAAATTTTTGAGGGTGGAGCGCACGACAGTGTTAGATGTGAATTGAGAGGATTTCAATGGGAGTGTTTTATGACCGCTCCCCTTACAACTTGAAATAATGTAGTTGACTTAAGCGCAATAGAAAGAGGCTCAACTGCAATTGCAAAACGATTCTCTGATTCTTAAGTGTGTGAGTGAGCAGCTCGACTCCCTGGTCCATATATGTTCCAATGAAATCGATATGTATGGGGAGGTAGTTATGCAGAGTGAGGTCAGGGATTTAGCTATTAACTTAAAGGACAAGACCACCACCCGTCCCAGTGTGCCCAGACCTAGGAAGACCATAGAGTTTAGCACGTGGCTCAAGTTACGGTGCAGATGGGAGGGCTTCAGAATTCATTGTGTTTATTCCAAGGAACGTGAGGTGTGTACAGAGGAGATGGAAGACGGTTCACATATAAACTGGAGTGGAGCTGATATCCTAGAGGGAAGGTTTGTCAGTACTGTGCATGAGAGTTTCTGGGAGAGTAGTTGAACTAGAATGCAGGGGGATGGGATCTCGAGATCGATAGAAAATAGCGGAGTCGATATGGCGACAGATATTGTTAAGACGTCAGAAAAAAAGTCAGGAGTCAAAAAGTTGTGCATCAAGCGACTGGTGCCCTGAGCTCTGTATATGGCAATGCAGGAAGCTTCTAAGCGGCGCATTTAAGCTCAGGATACGAATCAACACGGTGAATATGATTTTACAGCCATTATTGAGAATTGGGTGTAGGAGGAGCAAGCAGGACAGCACGATATTTCAGGTTCCCTATATTACACGTGAGAAAAAGGAATAATTAAAGGAGGAGGTGTGACATTACAGTGATTAGCAAATGTCCCCACAAAACACAGTCAGAACAGACAAGACTTCTTGTCAAAGTGAAGCTTTACGGGTGGAAATATAGAAACATAGAAAACTTACAAAACAATACATGCCCTTCGTCCCACAAAGTTGTGCCGTACATTTCCCTGCCTTTGAAATTACTAGGCTTAGCCAAAGCCCTCTATTTTTCCAAGCTACATGTATCTATGCGAAATCTCTTTAAAGATGTTAAGATATCCGCCTCCACCACCGTTGCCGGCAGCCCATTCCACGTACTCACCAATCTCTGCGTCAAACACCTACCCCTGACATCTCCTATATACCTACACCACAGCATCTTAACCTTGTGTTCTCTTGTGTCAGCCATTTCAGCCCAGGGTAAAAGCCTGTGACTATCCACACGATTGAAGCCTCTTATCATCTAATACACCGCTATCAGGTCAACTCTCATCCTCCGTCACTCCAAGGAGAAAAGGCCCAGTTCACACAAACTCCTTTCATAAGGCATGCTCCCCAATCGCAATTTCCTTGTGAATCCCCCACAGTACCCTATTTATAGCCTCCACATCCTTCCTGTTATGAGGCAACCAGTATCCAAGTGGAGTCTGACCAGTGCCCTATGTAGCTCTAACATTATCCCTCGACTCCTAAATTCATTTCCACGTTTGATGAAGGCAAGTACACCGTATGCCCTCTTAACCCCAGAGTGAACCTGCGTAGCTGCTTTGAGCGACCTATGGACTCGTGTCCCAAGATCCCTCTGATCCTCCACACTGTCAAGAATCTGACAAAGAATATTATATTCTGCCATTATATTTGACCTACCAAAATGAACCACTTACCTGAGTTGAACTCCATCTACCACGTTTCAGCCTAGTTTTACATCCTATCAATGTCCCACTGTAACCTCTGACAGCCCTCCAAACTATTCACAAAACCACAAAACTTTGTGTCTTCAGCAAATTTACTCACCCATTCCCCCACTTTTTCTCCCGGGTCATTTATAAAAATCACGAAGAGTAAGGGTCCCGGACCGGATCACTGAGGAACAATACGGGTCACCGTCCTCCATGCAGAATATGTCCTGTCTACAACCGTTCATTGCCTTCTGTGGGCAAGCTAGGTCTGGATCGACAAGGAAATGTCCCTTTTGATCCCATGCCTCCGTACTTTCTCAATAATCCTTGCATGGGGAACCGCATCAAATGTCTTACTGAAGTCCATGTACAGTACACTACATCTACTGCTCTTCCTTCACCGATGGAAATGACGAAATGAGGAACAAGAAATGTATGACCATGACAGGGGGACTATATTGTAGAGCAGCCAACAGTCCGCTGGATTAGAAGGAACACATCTGTTGAGGGATCGCAGACAGTTGCAGGAAATATAAGATTGTGATAGCAGATGATTTCAGCTTTCCACCTATTGACTGAGTCGCCTACTGCGAACAGGGCCAGTGGGATAGAGTTTGTCAAAAATGTTCAGTTCAGGTAAGATTCTTTAATCAGTACGACGACTTCCCAACGAGAGAGAGAGGAGAGAGAGAGAGAGAGAGAGAGAGAGAGAGAGAGAGAGAGAGAGAGAGAGAGAGAGAGAGAGAGAGAGAGAGAGAGAGAGAGAGAGAGAGAGACAGAGAGAGAGAGAGAGACAGAGAGAAAGCAATACTTGATCTGCTACTGTGGCATGAGATTAGGCAAATATCAGAGTTTTGTTCAGAGTCACACTTTGTATCTAGTGATCAGAAAGACATTAGATTCAAGTAAATGTCGGAAATTATTGGACGTTCCTCAGGTTTAGATACTAAATTGGAGTAAGGCCAAGTTTGCCGTGGATCAGCAAGGATCTGGACAAGTTGTTTTGTGGCAAAGGTGCTATTGGTAACTTGGAGCCCAAACGCCTTTTAATTCGTTGCAGCAGGGAACGACCTAGACTGTGAACAGGGGGAAGTGTTGAAGGAGAGAGATATTTTGGAGTACAAGGCTGGGAAATACAGTGTGAATAGAGGGACCCCTCTCGTTACCTTCACTCTTCATTCCCTTACAAACCTCCATGTCTCCGTACCCCACACTCTTCTTCGTATGCGTCACCCCGCTCTCCCCTGCACCCCTCCCCATGTCCGTCTTCCCATACCTCCGCTATGCCCCTGAACATATCTGTGTCTCACACCGCTACATCCCTCCCTCTCTGTGTGTGATGAAGAAGGGGATATGGATATCTCTTGTCAGACTTCCCACTTTCCACTGGATAATGATCTCTCGATTCTGAATCTCTCCCCAGCTCTGCGTGGACGCCACTCGCTCTAGTGTCCATTATATCACCACCCATATATTCCTATTCCGGGCTCTGCCTCCCCATAACCTTCTTCCCCTACATACATACACAACCACACACTTCAGATAGTGTGTGTGTGTGTGTGTGTGTGTGTGTGTGTGTGTGTGTGTGTGTGTGTGTGTGTGTGTGTGTGTGTGTGTTATGTGACTGTGGTGGTAGTTGTGGTGCCTTAACAAATGTCTTGCTGAAATCCATATGCTCCACATCTACTGTTCTTCCTTCATCAAGGTTTTCAGTCACATCATCAAAAAATTCAATCATACAGCAAAACTTGCCATTGACAAAGCAATTCTGACTGTTCCTAATCATATCATACCTCTCAAAAACCTCTTAAACACTGTTTCTCAGGAGCTTCGCCATCAAATTACCAACCTGTGGTGTAAGACTCACTGGTCTACAATTTCCTAGGCTAACTCTACTCCTTTTTTTGAATAAAGCAACAACTTCAGCTACCCTACACTCATCTAGAAAATCAATCATCCCCACTGATGATTCAAAGATCATCGCCAGAGGCTCAGCAATGTCAAAAGCTTTGTACCTCTTTCTTAGTATCTGCATGTTCAAGCTTTTCAGTCTGCCGAAAGTCATCACTACTTTCTCCAAGATCCTTTTCCATAGTGATTGCTGAAGCAAAGTTTTCATTAAGTACCTCTGCTATTTTCTCTGGTTCCAGACATACATTCTCACTGTCACAATTGATGGGTCCAATTCTTTCACGTCTTATCCGCTTGCTCCTTTCTTATTCAGTGCAGAATGCTTTGTGGTTTACTTTAATGCTGTTCGCCAAGGCCCATTCTGGCTCTCCTAATTTCCTTCTGAAACTCATTAATATTAGCATTATAAACTTGTAGATCTCTAACATCACCTAGCCCTCTGAACATTTCGTAAGCTATTTTTTTTTCATTTTGACAAAGATTCGTCAGTCTCCGATCAGTCCCGACCGGGACTTGAAGACTCTTTGGGAACAATATCAGGAGATGAACAGCAAACGGTGCCAATATCGTCTAAATGTCCATGAGTTGCATTCGAACGCTGAATCCAGGATACGCTGAATCCAGGATAACCGTCAATTCCCTTTTGGTCCTCTGCCAGACTTCCTGTCTCAAGAATG
>NW_026780821.1:0-24000 GCF_030144855.1 Hypanus sabinus
CTTTCTCAACCATTACCAACACTTTCCCAACCATTTCTCACACTTTGGCAACGACTCCCCACACTTTCCCAAACTTTTCTCACACTTTGGCAAACTCTCCCCACACTTTCCCAACCCCTCCCCACACTTTCACAAACCGTCCCCACACTTCCCCAACCACTCCCCACACTTTCCCAACCCCTCCCCACACTTTCCCAAACCGTCCCCACACTTCCCCAACCACTCCCCACACTTCCCCAACCACTCCCCACACTTAAGCAACCCCTCCCCACACTTTCCCAAACTCTCCTCACACTTTGGCAAACTCTCCCCACACTTTAGCAAACTCTTCCCACACTTTCCCAACCCCTCCCCACACTTTGGCAAGCACTCCCGACACTTTTCCAACCACTCCCCACACTTTCACAACCCCTCCCCACACTTTGGCAAGCACTCCCGACACTTTCTCAATCACTCCCCACACTTTAGCAAACTCTCTCCACACTTTATCAACCACTCCCCACACTTTCCCAAACTCTCCCTACACTTTCCTACCCACTCCCCACACTTTCCCAACCCCTCCCCACACTTTCCCAACCACTCCCCCCTTTTCCCAACCACTCCCCACACTTTCCCAACCACTCCCCACATGTTCCCAATCTCTCCGCAAACTTTCCAACCACTCCCCACACTTTGCCAAACTCTCCTCACACTTTGGCAAAATCTCCCCACACTTTCCCAAACTCTCCCAACACTTTCCCAACCCCTCCCCACACTTTCCCAACCCCTCCCCACACCTCCCCAACCACTCCCCACACTTTCCCAACCACTCCCCACACTCTCCCAAACACTCCCCACACTTTGCCAAACCCTCCCCATACTTTGGCAACCACTCCCCAATCTTTCCCAAACTCTTCTCACACTTTCCCAACCACTACCCACACTTTCCCAACCTCTCCCCACACGTTCCCAAACTCTCCCACACTTTCTCAACCATTCCCGACACTTTCCCAACCATTTCTCACACTTTGGCAACCACTCCCCACACTTTCCCAAACTCTTCTCACACTTTGGCAAACTCTCCCCACACTTTCCCAACACCTCCCCACACTTCCCCAACCACTCCCCACACTTTAGCAAACTCTCTCCACACTGTATCAACCACTCCCCACACTTCCCCAACCACTCCCCACACTTTCCCAACAGCTCCCCACACTTAAGCAACCCCTCCCCACACTTTCACAACCACTGCCCACACTTTTCCAACCACTCCCCACACTTTCCCAAACTCTCCCCACACTTTCCCAACCCCTCCCAACACTTTCCCAACCACTCCCCACACTTTAGCAAACTCGCTCCACACTTTATCAACAACTCCCCACACTTTCCCAACCCCACCCCACACTTTCCCAACCCCTCCCCACTCTTTCCCAACCCCTCCCCACTCTTTCCCAACCCCTCCCCACTCTTTCCAACCACCGCCACACTTTCCCAACCACCCCCCACACTTTCCCAACCACCCCCCACACTTTCCCAATCTCTCCCCACACTTTCCCAACCATTCCACACACTTTGGCAACCACTCCCCTCACCTTCCCAACCACTTCCCACACTTTCCCAAACTCTCCTCACACTTTGGCAAAATTTCCCCCACACTTTCCCAACCCCTCCCCACACTTTCCCAAACTCTCCCCACACTTTCCCAACCCCTCCCCACACTTTCCCAACCACTCCCACACTTTCCTAACCCCTCCCCACACTTTCCCAACCACTCCCCACACTTTCCCAACCACTCCCACACGTTCCCAAACTCTCCCCACACTTTCTCAACCATTACCAACACTTTCCCAACCATTTCTCACACTTTGGCAACCACTCCCACACTTTCCCAAACTTTTCTCACACTTTGGCAAACTCTCCCCGCACTTTCCCAACCCCTCCCCACACTTTCCCAAACCGTCCCCACACTTCCCCAACCACTCCCCACACTTTCCCAACCCCTCCCCACACTTTCCTAACCCGTCCCCACACTTTCCTAACCCCTCCCCACACTTTCCCAACCACTCCCCACACTTTCCCAACCACTCCCCACACTTTCCCAAACTCTCCTCACACTTTGGCAAACTCTCCCCACACTTTAGCAAACTCTTCCCACACTTTCCCAACCCCTCCCCACACTTTGGCAAGCACTCCCGACACTTTTCCAACCACTCCCCACACTTTCACAACCCCTCCCCACACTTTGGCAAGCACTCCGACACTTTCTCAATCACTCCCCACACTTTAGCAAACTCTCTCCACACTTTATCAACCACTCCCCACACTTTCCCAAACTCTCCCTACACTTTCCACCCACTCCCCACACTTTCCCAACCACTCCCCACACTTTAGCAAACTCGCTCCACACTTTATCAACAACTCCCCACACTTTCCCCTTCCAACCACCCCACACTTTCCCAACCCCTCCCCACTCTTTCCCAACCCCTCCCCACTCTTTCCCAACCCCTCCCCACTCTTTCCAACCACCCGCCACACTTTCCCAACCACCCCCCACACTTTCCCAACCACCCCCCACACTTTCCCAATCTCTCCCCACACTTTCCCCAACCATTCCACACACTTTGGCAACCACTCCCCTCACCTTCCCAACCACTTCCCACACTTTCCCAAACTCTCCTCACACTTTGGCAAAATCTCCCCACACTTTCCCAACCCCTCCCCACACTTTCCCAAACTCTCCCCACACTTTCCCAACCCCTCCCCACACTTTCCCAACCCCTCCCCACACTTTCCTAACCCCTCCCCACACTTTCCTAACCCCTCCCCACACTTTCCCAACCACTCCCCACACTTTCCCAACCACTCCCCACACGTTCCCAAACTCGCCCCACACTTTCTCAACCATTACCAACACTTTCCCAACCATTTCTCACACTTTGGCAACGACTCCCCACACTTTCCCAAACTTTTCTCACACTTTGGCAAACTCTCCCCACACTTTCCCAACCCCTCCCCACACTTTCCCAAACCGTCCCCACACTTCCCCAACCACTCCCCACACTTTCCCAAACCCTCCCCACACTTTCCTAACCCCTCCCCACACTTTCCTAACCCCTCCCCACACATTCCCAACCACTCCCCACACTTTCCCAACCACTCCCCACACTTTCCCAAACTCTCCTCACACTTTGGCAAACTCTCCCCACACTTTAGCAAACTCTTCCCATACTTTCCCAACCCCTCCCCACACTTTGGCAAGCACTCCCGACACTTTTCCAACCACTCCCCACACTTTCACAACCCCTCCCCACACTTTGGCAAGCACTCCCGACACTTTCTCAATCACTCCCCACACTTTCGTAAACTCTCTCCACACTTTATCAACCACTCCCCACACTTTCCCAAACTCTCCCTACACTTTCCCACCCACTCCCCACACTTTCCCAACCCCTCCCCACACTTTCCCAACCACTCCCCCCTTTTCCCAACCACTCCCCACACTTTCCCAACCACTCCCCACAAGTTCCCAATCTCTCCACAAACTTTCCCAACCACTCCCCACACTTTGCCAAACTCTCCTCACACTTTGGCAAAATCTCCCCACACTTTCCAAACTCTCCCAACACTTTCCCAACCACTCCCCACACTTTCCCAAACTCTCCCCACACTTTGCCAAACCCTCCCCACACTTTGGCAACCACTCCCCACACTTTCCCAAACTCTTCTCACACTTTGGCAAACTCTCCCCACACTTTCCTAACCCCTCCCCACACTTTCCCAACCCCTCCCCACACTTTCCCAACCCCTCCCCACACCTCCCCAACCACTCCCCACACTTTCCCAACCACTCCCCACACTCTCCCAAACTCTCCCCACACTCTCCCAAACTCTCCCCACACTTTCCTAACCCCTCCACACACTTTCCCAAACTCTCCCCACACTTTGCCAAACCCTCCCCATACTTTGGCAACCACTCCCCAATCTTTCCCAAACTCTTCTCACACTTTGGCAAACTCTCCCCACACTTTCCCAACCCCTCCCCACACTTTCCCAAACCCTCCCCACACTTCCCCAACCACCCCCCACACTTAAGCAACGCCTCCCCACACTTTCCCAACCCCTCCCCACACTTTGGCAAGCACTCCCGACACTTTTCCAAACCCTCCCCACACTTTGGCAAGCACTCCCGACACTTTCTAAATCACTCCCCACGCTTTCCCAAACTCTCCCTACACTTTCCCACCCACTCCCCACACTTTCCCAACCACTTCCCACACTTTACCAAACCCTCCCCACACTTTCCCAACCCCTCCCCACACTTTCCCAACCCCTCCCCCCCTTTTCCCAACCACTCCCCACACTTTCCCAACCACTCCCCACATGTTCCCAATCTCTCCCCAAACATTCCCAACCACTCCCCACACTTTGCCCAACTCTCCTCACACTTTGGCAAAATCTCCCCACACTTTCCCAAACTCTCCTCACACTTTGGCAAAATCTCCCCACACTTTCCCAAACACTCCCGAAACTTTCCCAACCACTCCCCACACTTTCCCAACCACTCCCCACACTTTCCCAACCCCTCCCCACACTTTCCCAACTCCTCCACACACCTCCCCAACCACTCCCCACACTTTCCCAACCACTCCCCACACTCTCCCAAACTCTCCCCACACTTTCCCAACCATTCCCGACACTTTCACAACCATTCCTCACACTTTGGCAACCACTCCCCACACTTTCCCAAACTCTTCTCACACTTTGGCAAACTCTCCCCACACTCTCCCAACCCCTCCCCACACTTTCCCAACCCCTCCCCACACTTCCCCAACCACTCCCCACACTTCCCCAATCACTCCCCACACTTTGGCAAACTCTCCCCACACTTTAGCAACCTCTCCCCACACTTTTCCAACCCCTCCCCACACTTTCCCAAACTCTCCCTACACTTTCCCACCCACTCCCCACACTTTCGCAACCACTTCCCACACTTTACCAAACCCTCCCCACACTTTCCCAACCCCTCCCCCCCTTTTCCCAACCACTCCCCACACTTTCCCAACCACTCCCCACATGTTCCCAATCTCTCCCCAAACATTCCCAACCACTCCCCACACTTTGCCAAAGTCTCCTCACACTTTGGCAAAATCTCACCACACTTTCCCAAACTCTCCTCACACTTTGGCAAAATCTCCCCACACTTTCCCAAACTCTCCCGAAACTTTCCCAACCACTCCCCACACTTTCCCAACCACTCCCCACACTTTCCCAACCCCTCCACACACCTCCCCAACCACTTCCCACACTTTCCCAACCACTCCCCACACTCTCCCAAACTCTCCCCACACTCTCCCAAACTCTCCCTACACTTTCCCAACCACTCCACACACGTTCCCAAACTCTCCCCACACTTTCCCAAACTCTACCCACACTTTCCCAAACTCCCCCCACACTTTCCTAACCCCTCCTCACACTTTCCCAAACTCTCCCCACACTTACCCAACAACTTCCCACACTTTCCCAACCACTCCCCACACTTTCCCAACCCCTTCCCACACTTTCCCAACCACTCCCCACACTTTCCCAACCACTCCCCACACTTTCCCAAACTCTCCCCACACTTTCCCAACCATTCCCGACACTTTCCCAACCATTCCTCACACTTTCCCAACCCCTCCCCACACTTTCCCAACCCCTCCCCACACTTCCCCAACCACTCCCCACACTTAAGCAACCCCTCCCCACACGTTCCCAAACTCTCCCCACATTTCCCAACCTCCCCCCACACTTTCCCAAACTCCCCCCACACTTTCCCAAACTCTCCCACACTTACCCAACCCCTTCCCACACTTTCCCAACCCCTCCCCACACTTTGGCAAGCACTTCCGACACTTTCCCAACCCCTCACCACACTTAAGCAACCCCTCCCCACACTTTCCCAAACACTCCCCACTCTTAAGCAACCCCTCCCCACTCTTTCCCAACCACCCGCCACACTTTCCCAACCACCCCCCACACTTTCCCAACCACCCCCCACACTTTCCCAATCTCTCCCCACACTTTCCCAACCATTCCACACACTTTGGCAACCACTCCCCTCACCTTCCCAACCACTTCCCACACTTTCCCAAACTCTCCTCACACTTTGGCAAAATCTCCCCACACTTTCCCAACCCCTCCCCACACTTTCCCAAACTCTCCCCACACTTTCCCAACCCCTCCCCACACTTTCCCAACCCCTCCCCACACTTTCCTAACCCCTCCCCACACTTTCCCAACCACTCCCCACACTTTCCCAACCACTCCCCAGACGTTCCCAAACTCTCCCCAACACTTTCTCAACCATTACCAACACCTTCCCAACCATTTCTCACACTTTGGCAACCACTCCCCACACTTTCCCAAACTTTTCTCACACTTTGGCAAACTCTCCCCACACTTTCCCAACCCCTCCCCACACTTTCCCAAACCGTCCCCACACTTCCCCAACCACTCCCCACACTTTCCCAACCCCTCCCCACACTTTCCTAACCCCTCCCCACACTTTCCTAACCCCTCCCCACACTTTCCCAACCACTCCCCACACTTTCCCAACCACTCCCCACACTTTCCCAAACTCTCCTCACACTTTGGCAAACTGTCCCCACACTTTAGCAAACTCTTCCCACACTTTCCCAACCCCTCCCCACACTTTGGCAAGCACTCTCGACACTTTTCCAAACACTCCCCACACTTTCACAAACCCTCCCCACACTTTGGCAAGCACTCCCGACACTTTCACAATCACTCCCCACACTTTAGCAAACTCTCTCCACACTTTATCAACCACTCCCCACACTTTCCCAAACTCTCCCTACACTTTCCCACCCACTCCCCACACTTTCCCAACCACTCGCCACACTTTAGCAAACTCGCTCCACACTTTATCAACAACTCCCCACACTTTCCCAACCCCACCCCACACTTTCCCAACCCCTCCCCACTCTTTCCCAACCCTCCCCACTCTTTCCCAACCCCTCCCCACTCTTTCCCAACCACCCGCCACACTTTCCCAACCACCCCCCACACTTTCCCAACCACCCCCCACACTTTCCCAATCTCTCCCCACACTTTCCCAACCATTCCACACACCTTGGCAACCACTCCCCTCACCTTCCCAACCACTTCCCACACTTTCCCAAACTCTCCTCACACTTTGGCAAAATCTCCCCACACTTTCCCAACCCCTCCCCACACTTTCCCAAACTCTCCCCACACTTTCCCAACCCCTCCCCACACTTTCCCAACCCCTCCCCACACTTTCCTAACCCCTCTCCACACTTTCCTAACCCCTCCCCACACTTTCCCAACCACTCCCCACACTTTCCCAACCACTCCCCACACGTTCCCAAACTCGCCCCACACTTTCTCAACCATTACCAACACTTTCCCAACCATTTCTCACACTTTGGCAACGACTCCCCACACTTTCCCAAACTTTTCTCACACTTTGGCAAACTCTCCCCACACTTTCCCAACCCCTCCCAACACTTTCCCAAACCGTCCCCACACTTCCCCAACCACTCCCCACACTTTCCCAACCCCTCCCCACACTTTCCTAACCCCTCCCCACACTTTCCTAACCCCTCCCCACACATTCCCAACCACTCCCCACACTTTCCCAACCACTCCCCACACTTTCCCAAACTCTCCTCACACTTTGGCAAACTCTCCCCACACTTTAGCAAACTCTTCCCATACTTTCCCAACCCCTCCCCACACTTTGGCAAGCACTCCCGACACTTTTCCAACCACTCCCCTCACTTTCACAACCCCTCCCCACACTTTGGCAAGCACTCCCGACACTTTCTCAATCACTCCCCACACTTTCGTAAACTCTCTCCACACTTTATCAACCACTCCCCACACTTTCGCAAACTCTCCCTACACTTTCCCACCCACTCCCCACACTTTCCCAACCCCTCCCCACACTTTCCCAACCACTCCCCCCTTTTCCCAACCACTCCCCACACTTTCCCAACCACTCCCCACATGTTCCCAATCTCTCCACAAACTTTCCCAACCACTCCCCACACTTTGCCAAACTCTCCTCACACTTTGGCAAAATCTCCCCACACTTTCCCAAACTCTCCCAACACTTTCCCAACCACTCCCCACACTTTCCCAAACTCTCCCCACACTTTGCCAAACCCTCCCCACACTTTGGCAACCACTCCCCACACTTTCCCAAACTCTTCTCACACTTTGGCAAACTCTCCCCACACTTTCCTAACCCCTCCCCACACTTTCCCAACCCCTCCCCACACTTTCCCAACCCCTCCCCACACCTCCCCAACCACTCCCCACACTTTCCCAACCACTCCCCACACTCTCCCAAACTCTCCCCACACTCTCCCAAACTCTCCCCACACTTTCCTAACCCCTCCACACACTTTCCCAAACTCTCCCCACACTTTGCCAAACCCTCCCCATACTTTGGCAACCACTCCCCAATCTTTCCCAAACTCTTCTCACACTTTGGCAAACTCTCCCCACACTTTCCCAACCCCTCCCCACACTTTCCCAAACCCTCCCCACACTTCCCCAACCACTCCCCACACTTAAGCAACGCCTCCCCACACTTTCCCAAACTCTCCTCACACTTTGGCAAACTCTCCCCACACTTTAGCAAACGCTTCCCACACTTTCCCAACCCCTCCCCACACTTTGGCAAGCACTCCCGACACTTTTCCAAACCCTCCCCACACTTTGGCAAGCACTCCCAACACTTTCTAAATCACTCCCCACGCTTTCCCAAACTCTCCCTACACTTTCCCACCCACTCCCCACACTTTCCCAACCACTCCCCACACTTTCCCAACCACTCCCCACACTCTCCCAAACTCTCCCCACACTCTCCCAAACTCTCCCCACACTTTCCTAACCCCTCCACACACTTTCCCAAACTCTCCCCACACTTTGCCAAACCCTCCCCATACTTTGGCAACCACTCCCCAATCTTTCCCAAACTCTTCTCACACTTTGGCAAACTCTCCCCACACTTTCCCAACCCCTCCCCACACTTTCCCAAACCCTCCCCACACTTCCCCAACCACTCCCCACACTTAAGCAACGCCTCCCCACACTTTCCCAAACTCTCCTCACACTTTGGCAAACTCTCCCCACACTTTAGCAAACTCTTCCCACACTTTCCCAACCCCTCCCCACACTTTGGCAAGCACTCCCGACACTTTTCCAAACCCTCCCCACACTTTGACAAGCACTCCCGACACTTTCTAAATCACTCCCCACGCTTTCCCAAACTCTCCCTACACTTTCCCACCCACTCCCCACACTTTCCCAACCACTTCCCACACTTTACCAAACCCTCCCCACACTTTCCCAACCCCTCCCCACACTTTCCCAACCCCTCCCCCCCTTTTCCCAACCACTCCCCACACTTTCCCAACCACTCCCCACATGTTCCCAATCTCTCCCCAAACATTCCCAACCACTCCCCACACTTTGCCAAACTCTCCTCACACTTTGGCAAAATCTCCCCACACTTTCCCAAACTCTCCTCACACTTTGGCAAAATCTCCCCACACTTTCCCAACCACTCCCCACACGTTCCCAAACTCGCCCCACACTTTCTCAACCATTACCAACACTTTCCCAACCATTTCTCACACTTTGGCAACGACTCCCCACACTTTCCCAAACTTTTCTCACACTTTGGCAAACTCTCCCCACACTTTCCCAACCCCTCCCCACACTTTCCCAAACCGTCCCCACACTTCCCCAACCACTCCCCACACTTTCCCAACCCCTCCCCACACTTTCCTAACCCCTCCCCACACTTTCCTAACCCCTCCCCACACATTCCCAACCACTCCCCACACTTTCCCAACCACTCCCCACACTTTCCCAAACTCTCCTCACACTTTGGCAAACTCTCCCCACACTTTAGCAAACTCTTCCCATACTTTCCCAACCCCTCCCCACACTTTGGCAAGCACTCCCGACACTTTTCCAACCACTCCCCACACTTTCACAACCCCTCCCCACACTTTGGCAAGCACTCCCGACACTTTCTCAATCACTCCCCACACTTTCGTAAACTCTCTCCACACTTTATCAACCACTCCCCACACTTTCCCAAACTCTCCCTACACTTTCCCACCCACTCCCCACACTTTCCCAACCCCTCCCCACACTTTCCCAACCACTCCCCCCTTTTCCCAACCACTCCCCACACTTTCCCAACCACTCCCCACATGTTCCCAATCTCTCCACAAACTTTCCCAACCACTCCCCACACTTTGCCAAACTCTCCTCACACTTTGGCAAAATCTCCCCACACTTTCCCAAACTCTCCCAACACTTTCCCAACCACTCCCCACACTTTCCCAAACTCTCCCCACACTTTGCCAAACCCTCCCCACACTTTGGCAACCACTCCCCACACTTTCCCAAACTCTTCTCACACTTTGGCAAACTCTCCCCACAGTTTCCTAACCCCTCCCCACACTTTCCCAACCCCTCCCCACACTTTCCCAACCCCTCCCCACACCTCCCCAACCACTCCCCACACTTTCCCAACCACTCCCCACACTCTCCCAAACTCTCCCCGCACTCTCCCAAACTCTCCCCACACTTTCCTAACCCCTCCACACACTTTCCCAAACTCTCCCCACACTTTGCCAAACCCTCCCCATACTTTGGCAACCACTCCCCAATCTTTCCCAAACTCTTCTCACACTTTGGCAAACTCTCCCCACACTTTCCCAACCCCTCCCCCCACTTTCCCAAACCCTCCCCACACTTCCCCAACCACTCCCCACACTTAAGCAACGCCTCCCCACACTTTCCCAAACTCTCCTCACACTTTGGCAAACTCTCCCCACACTTTAGCAAACTCTTCCCACACTTTCCCAACCCCTCCCCACACTTTGGCAAGCACTCCCGACACTTTTCCAAACCCTCCCCACACTTTGGCAAGCATCCCGACACTTTCTAAATCACTCCCCACGCTTTCCCAAACTCTCCCTACACTTTCCCACCCACTCCCCACACTTTCCCAACCACTTCCCACACTTTACCAAACCCTCCCCACACTTTCCCAACGCCTCCCCACACTTTCCCAACCCCTCCCCCCCTTTTCCCAACCACTCCCCACACTTTCCCAACCACTCCCCACATGTTCCCAATCTCTCCCCAAACATTCCCAACCACTCCCCACACTTTGCCAAACTCTCCTCACACTTTGGCAAAATCTCCCCACACTTTCCCAAACTCTCCTCACACTTTCCCAACCACTCCCCACACTTTCCCAACCACTCCCCACACTTTCCCAACCCCTCCCCACACTTTCCCAACTCCTCCACACACCTCCCCAACCACTCCCCACACTTTCCCAACCACTCCCCACACTTTCCCAAACTCCCCCCACACTTTCCTAACCCCTCCTCACACTTTCCCAAACTCTCCCCACACTTACCCAACAACTTCCCACACTTTCCCAACCACTCCCCACACTTTCCCAACCCCTTCCCACACTTTCCCAACCCCTCCCCACACTTTCCCAACCCCTCCCCACACTTTCCCAACCCCTCCCCACACTTCCCCAACCACTCCCCACACTTAAGCAACCCCTCCCCACACGTTCCCAAACTCTCCCCACACTTTCCCAACCTCCCCCCACACTTTCCCAAACTCCCCCCACACTTTCCCAAACTCTCCCACACGTACCCAACCCCTTCCCACACTTTCCCAACCACTCCCCACACTTTCCCAACCCCTCCCCACACTTTGGCAAGCACTTCCGACACTTTCCCAACCCCTCCCCACACTTAAGCAACCCCTCCCCACACTTTCCCAAACACTCCCCACTCTTAAGCAACCCCTCCCCACTCTTTCCCAACCACCCGCCACACTTTCCCAACCACCCCCCACACTTTCCCAACCACCCCCCACACTTTCCCAATCTCTCCCCACACTTTCCCAACCATTCCACACACTTTGGCAACCACTCCCCTCACCTTCCCAACCACTTCCCACACTTTCCCAAACTCTCCTCACACTTTGGCAAAATTTCCCCACACTTTCCCAACCCCTCCCCACACTTTCCCAAACTCTCCCCACACTTTCCCAACCCCTCCCCACACTTTCCCAACCCCTCCCCACACTTTCCTAACCCCTCCCCACACTTTCCCAACCACTCCCCACACTTTCCCAACCATTACCAACACTTTCCCAACCACTCCCCACACTTTCCAAACTCTCCTCACACTTTGGCAAACTCTCCCCACACTTTAGCAAACTCTTCCCACACTTTCCCAACCCCTCCCCACACTTTGGCAAGCACTCTCGACACTTTTCCAGACACTCCCCTCACTTTCACAACCCCTCCCCACACTTTGGCAAGCACTCCCGACACTTTCTCAATCACTCCCCACACTTTAGCAAACTCTCTCCACACTTTATCAACCACTCCCCACACTTTCCCAAACTCTCCCTACACTTTCCCACCCACTCCCCACACTTTCCCAACCACTCCCCACACTTTAGCAAACTCGCTCCACACTTTATCAACAACTCCCCACACTTTCCCAACCCCACCCCACACTTTCCCAACCCCTCCCCACTCTTTCCCAACCCCTCCCCACTCTTTCCCAACCACCCGCCACACTTTCCCAACCACCCCCCACACTTTCCCAACCACCCCCCACACTTTCCCAATCTCTCCCCACACTTTCCCAACCATTCCACACACTTTGGCAACCACTCCCCTCACCTTCCCAACCACTTCCCACACTTTCCCAAACTCTCCTCACACTTTGGCAAAATCTCCCCACACTTTCCCAACCCCTCCCCACACTTTCCCAAACTCTCCCCACACTTTCCCAACCCCTCCCCACACTTTCCCAACCCCTCCCCACACTTTCCTAACCCCTCCCCACACTTTCCCAACCACTCCCCACACTTTCCCAACCACTCCCCACACGTTCCCAAACTCGCCCCACACTTTCTCAACCATTACCAACACTTTCCCAACCATTTCTCACACTTTGGCAACGACTCCCCACACTTTCCCAAACTTTTCTCACACTTTGGCAAACTCTCCCCACACTTTCCCAACCCCTCCCCACACTTTCCCAAACCGTCCCCACACTTCCCCAACCACTCCCCACACTTTCCCAACCCCTCCCCACACTTTCCTAACCCCTCCCCACACGTTCCTAACCCCTCCCCACACTTTCCCAACCACTCCCCACACTTTCCCAACCACTCCCCACACTTTCCCAAACTCTCCTCACACTTTGGCAAACTCTCCCCACACTTTAGCAAACTCTTCCCACACTTTCCCAACCCCTCCCCACACTTTGGCAAGCACTCTCGACACTTTTCCAGACACTCCCCACACTTTCACAACCCCTCCCCACACTTTGGCAAGCACTCCCGACACTTTCTCAATCACTCCCCACACTTTAGCAAACTCTCTCCACACTTTATCAACCACTCCCCACACTTTCCCAAACTCTCCCTACACTTTCCCACCCACTCCCCACACTTTCCCAACCACTCCCCACACTTTCCCAACCCCACCCCACACTTTCCCAACCCCTCCCCACTCTTTCCCAACCCCTCCCCACTCTTTCCCAACCACCCGCCACACTTTCCCAACCACCCCCCACACTTTCCCAACCACCCCCCACACTTTCCCAATCTCTCCCCACACTTTCCCAACCATTCCACACACTTTGGCAACCACTCCCCTCACCTTCCCAACCACTTCCCACACTTTCCCAAACTCTCCTCACACTTTGGCAAAATCTCCCCACACTTTCCCACCCCTCCCCACACTTTCCCAACCCCTCCCCACACTTTCCCAACCCCTCCCCACACTTTCCTAACCCCTCCCCACACTTTCCCAAACACTCCCCACACTTTCCCAACCACTCCCCACACGTTCCCAAACTCGCCCCACACTTTCTCAACCATTACCAACACTTTCCCAACCATTTCTCACACTTTGGCAACGACTCCCCACACTTTCCCAAACTTTTCTCACACTTTGGCAAACTCTCCCCACACTTTCCCAACCCCTCCCCACACTTTCACAAACCGTCCCCACACTTCCCCAACCACTCCCCACACTTTCCCAACCCCTCCCCACACTTTCCTAACCCCTCCCCACACTTTCCTAACCCCTCCCCACACATTCCCAACCACTCCCCACACTTTCCCAACCACTCCCCACACTTTCCCAAACTCTCCTCACACTTTGGCAAACTCTCCCCACACTTTAGCAAACTCTTCCCATACTTTCCCAACCCCTCCCCACACTTTGGCAAGCACTCCCGACACTTTTCCAACCACTCCCCACACTTTCACAACCCCTCCCCACACTTTGGCAAGCACTCCCGACACTTTCTCAATCACTCCCCACACTTTCGTAAACTCTCTCCACACTTTATCAACCACTCCCCACACTTTCCCAAACTCTCCCTACACTTTCCCACCCACTCCCCACACTTTCCCAACCCCTCCCCACACTTTCCCAACCACTCCCCCCTTTTCCCAACCACTCCCCACACTTTCCCAACCACTCCCCACATGTTCCCAATCTCTCCACAAACTTTCCCAACCACTCCCCACACTTTGCCAAACTCTCCTCACACTTTGGCAAAATCTCCCCACACTTTCCCAAACTCTCCCAACACTTTCCCAACCACTCCCCACACTTTCCCAAACTCTCCCCACACTTTGCCAAACCCTCCCCACACTTTGGCAACCACTCCCCACACTTTCCCAAACTCTTCTCACACTTTGGCAAACTCTCCCCACAGTTTCCTAACCCCTCCCCACACTTTCCCAACCCCTCCCCACACTTTCCCAACCCCTCCCCACACCTCCCCAACCACTCCCCACACTTTCCCAACCACTCCCCACACTCTCCCAAACTCTCCCCACACTCTCCCAAACTCTCCCCACACTTTCCTAACCCCTCCACACACTTTCCCAAACTCTCCCCACACTTTGCCAAACCCTCCCCATACTTTGGCAACCACTCCCCAATCTTTCCCAAACTCTTCTCACACTTTGGCAAACTCTCCCCACACTTTCCCAACCCCTCCCCACACTTTCCCAAACCCTCCCCACACTTCCCCAACCACTCCCCACACTTAAGCAACGCCTCCCCACACTTTCCCAAACTCTCCTCACACTTTGGCAAACACTCCCCACACTTTAGCAAACTCTTCCCACACTTTCCCAACCCCTCCCCACACTTTGGCAAGCACTCCCGACACTTTTCCAAACCCTCCCCACACTTTGGCAAGCACTCCCGACACTTTCTAAATCACTCCCCACGCTTTCCCAAACTCTCCCTACACTTTCCCACCCACTCCCCACACTTTCCCAACCACTTCCCACACTTTACCAAACCCTCCCCACACTTTCCCAACCCCTCCCCACACTTTCCCAACCCCTCCCCACACTTTCCTAACCCCTCCCCACACTTTCCCAACCACTCCCCACACTTTCCCAACCACTCCCCACACGTTCCCAAACTCTCCCCACACTTTCTCAACCATTACCAACACTTTCCCAACCATTTCTCACACTTTGGCAACCACTCCCCACACTTTCCCAAACTTTTCTCACACTTTGGCAAACTCTCCCCACACTTTCCCAACCCCTCCCCACACTTTCACAAACCGTCCCCACACTTCCCCAACCACTCCCCACACTTTCCCAACCCCTCCCCACACTTTCCTAACCCCTCCCCACACTTTCCTAACCCCTCCCCACACTTTCCCAACCACTCCCCACACTTTCCCAACCACTCCCCACACTTTCCCAAACTCTCCTCACACTTTGGCAAACTCTCCCCACACTTTAGCAAACTCTTCCCACACTTTCCCAACCCCTCCCCACACTTTGGCAAGCACTCTCGACACTTTTCCAAACACTCCCCACACTTTCACAACCCCTCCCCACACTTTGGCAAGCACTCCCGACACTTTCTCAATCACTCCCCACACTTTAGCAAACTCTCTCCACACTTTATCAACCACTCCCCACACTTTCCCAAACTCTCCCTACACTTTCCCACCCACTCCCCACACTTTCCCAACCACTCCCCACACTTTAGCAAACTCGCTCCACACTTTATCAACAACTCCCCACACTTTCCCAACCCCACCCCACACTTTCCCAACCCCTCCCCACTCTTTCCCAACCCCTCCCCACTCTTTCCCAACCCCTCCCCACTCTTTCCCAACCACCCGCCACACTTTCCCAACCACCCCCCACACTTTCCCAACCACCCCCCACACTTTCCCAATCTCTCCCCACACTTTCCCAACCATTCCACACACTTTGGCAACCACTCCCCTCACCTTCCCAACCACTTCCCACACTTTCCCAAACTCTCCTCACACTTTGGCAAAATCTCCCCACACTTTCCCAACCCCTCCCCACACTTTCCCAAACTCTCCCCACACTTTCCCAACCCCTCCCCACACTTTCCCAACCCCTCCCCACACTTTCCTAACCCCTCCCCACACTTTCCCAACCACTCCCCACACTTTCCCAACCACTCCCCACACGTTCCCAAACTCGCCCCACACTTTCTCAACCATTACCAACACTTTCCCAACCATTTCTCACACTTTGGCAACGACTCCCCACACTTTCCCAAACTTTTCTCACACTTTGGCAAACTCTCCCCACACTTTCCCAACCCCTCCCCACACTTTCCCAAACCGTCCCCACACTTCCCCAACCACTCCCCACACTTTCCCAACCCCTCCCCACACTTTCCTAACCCCTCCCCACACTTTCCTAACCCCTCCCCACACATTCCCAACCACTCCCCACACTTTCCCAACCACTCCCCACACTTTCCCAAACTCTCCTCACACTTTGGCAAACTCTCCCCACACTTTAGCAAACTCTTCCCATACTTTCCCAACCCCTCCCCACACTTTGGCAAGCACTCCCGACACTTTTCCAACCACTCCCCACACTTTCACAACCCCTCCCCACACTTTGGCAAGCACTCCCGACACTTTCTCAATCACTCCCCACACTTTCGTAAACTCTCTCCACACTTTATCAACCACTCCCCACACTTTCCCAAACTCTCCCTACACTTTCCCACCCACTCCCCACACTTTCCCAACCCCTCCCCACACTTTCCCAACCACTCCCCCCTTTTCCCAACCACTCCCCACACTTTCCCAACCACTCCCCACATGTTCCCAATCTCTCCACAAACTTTCCCAACCACTCCCCACACTTTGCCAAACTCTCCTCACACTTTGGCAAAATCTCCCCACACTTTCCCAAGCTCTCCCAACACTTTCCCAACCACTCCCCACACTTTCCCAAACTCTCCCCACACTTTGCCAAACCCTCCCCACACTTTGGCAACCACTCCCCACACTTTCCCAAACTCTTCTCACACTTTGGCAAACTCTCCCCACAGTTTCCTAACCCCTCCCCACACTTTCCCAACCCCTCCCCACACTTTCCCAACCCCTCCCCACACCTCCCCAACCACTCCCCACACTTTCCCAACCACTCCCCACACTCTCCCAAACTCTCCCCACACTCTCCCAAACTCTCCCCACACTTTCCTAACCCCTCCACACACTTTCCCAAACTCTCCCCACACTTTGCCAAACCCTCCCCATACTTTGGCAACCACTCCCCAATCTTTCCCAAACTCTTCTCACACTTTGGCAAACTCTCCCCACACTTTCCCAACCCCTCCCCACACTTTCCCAAACCCTCCCCACACTTCCCCAACCACTCCCCACACTTAAGCAACGCCTCCCCACACTTTCCCAAACTCTCCTCACACTTTGGCAAACACTCCCCACACTTTAGCAAACTCTTCCCACACTTTCCCAACCCCTCCCCACACTTTGGCAAGCACTCCCGACACTTTTCCAAACCCTCCCCACACTTTGGCAAGCACTCCCGACACTTTCTAAATCACTCCCCACGCTTTCCCAAACTCTCCCTACACTTTCCCACCCACTCCCCACACTTTCCCAACCACTTCCCACACTTTACCAAACCCTCCCCACACTTTCCCAACCCCTCCCCACACTTTCCCAACCCCTCCCCCCCTTTTCCCAACCACTCCCCACACTTTCCCAACCACTCCCCACATGTTCCCAATCTCTCCCCAAACATTCCCAACCACTCCCCACACTTTGCCAAACTCTCCTCACACTTTGGCAAAATCTCCGCACACTTTCCCAAACTCTCCTCACACTTTGGCAAAATCTCCCCACACTTTCCCAAACTCTCCCGAAACTTTCCCAACCACTCCCCACACTTTCCCAACCACTCCCCACACTTTCCCAACCACTCCCCACACTCTCCCAAACTCTCCCCACACTCTCCCAAACTCTCCCCACACTTTGCCAAACCCTCCCCACACTTTGGCAACCACTCCCCACACTTTCCCAAACTCTCCTCACACTTTGGCAAAATCTCCCCACACTTTCCCAAACTCTCCCGAAACTTTCCCAACCACTCCCCACACTTTCCCAACCACTCCCCACACTTTCCCAACCCCTCCCCACACTTTCCCAACTCCTCCACACACCTCCCCAACCACTCCCCACACTTTCCCAACCACTCCCCACACTCTCCCAAACTCTCCCCACACTTTCCCAACCATTCCCGACACTTTCACAACCATTCCTCACACTTTGGCAACCACTCCCCACACTTTCCCAAACTCTTCTCACACTTTGGCAAACTCTCCCCACACTTTCCCAACCCCTCCCCACACTTCCCCAACCACTCCCCACACTTCCCCAATCACTCCCCACACTTTGGCAAACTCTCCCCACACTTTAGCAAACTCTCCCCACACTTTTCCAACCCCTCCCCACACTTTGGCAAGCACTCCCGACACTTTCTAAATCACTCCCCACACTTTCCCAAACTCTCCCTACACTTTCCCACCCACTCCCCACACTTTCGCAACCACTTCCCACACTTTACCAACCCCTCCCCCCCTTTTCCCAACCACTCACCACACTTTCCCAACCACTCCCCACATGTTCCCAATCTCTCCCCAAACATTCCCAACCACTCCCCACACTTTGCCAAAGTCTCCTCACACTTTGGCAAAATCTCACCACACTTTCCCAAACTCTCCTCACACTTTGGCAAAATCTCCCCACACTTTCCCAAACTCTCCCGAAACTTTCCCAACCACTCCCCACACTTTCCCAACCACTCCCCACACTTTCCCAACCCCTCCACACACCTCCCCAACCACTTCCCACACTTTCCCAACCACTCCCCACACTCTCCCAAACTCTCCCCACACTCTCCCAACCACTCCCCCCTTTTCCCAACCACTCCCCACACTTTCCCAACCACTCCCCACACTTTCCCAAACTCTCCCCACACTTTCCCAACCATTCCCGACACTTTCCCAACCATTCCTCACACTTTGGCAACCACTGCCCACACTTTCCCAACCCCTCCCCACACTTTCCCAACCCCTCCCCACACTTTCCCAACCCCTCCCCACACTTCCCCAACCACTCCCCACACTTAAGCAACCCCTCCCCACACGTTCCCAAACTCTCCCCACACTTTCCCAAATTCCCCCCACACTTTCCCAAACTCCCCCCACACTTTCCCAAACTCTCCCCACACTTACCCAACCCCTTCCCACACTTTCCCAACCACTCCCCACACTTTCCCAACCCCTCCCCACACTTCCCCAACCACTCCCCACACTTCCTCAACCTCTCCCCACACTTTCCCAACCCCTCCCCACACTTTGGTAAGCACTCCCGACACTTTTCCAACCACTCCCGACACTTTCTCAATCACTCCCCACACTTTAGCAAACTCTCTCCACACTTTATCAACCACTCCCCACACCTTACCAAACTCTCCCTACACTTTCCCACCCACTCCCCACACTTTGGCAACCACTCCCCACACTTTCCCAACCACTCCCCACACTATGCCAAACTCTCCTCACAGTTTGGCAAAATCTCCCCACACTTTCCCAAACGCTCACGACACTTTCCCAACCACTCCCCACACTTTCTCAACCGCTCCCCACACTTTCCCAAACTCTTCTCACACTTCGCAAACCCTCCCCACACTTTCCCAACCCCTCCCCACACTTTCCCAACCCCTCCCCACACTTTCTCAACCCCTCCCCACACTTCCCCAACCACTCCCCACACTTTCCCAACCACTCCCCACACTCTCCCAAACTCTCCCCACACTTCCCCAACCACTCCCCACACTTAAGCAACCCCTCCCCACACTCTCCCAAACTCTCCCCACACTCTCCCAAACTCTCCCCACACTTTCCCAACCACTCCACACACGTTCCCAAACTCTCCCCACACTTTCCCAAACTCTACCCACGCTTTCCCAAACTCCCCCCACACTTTCCTAACCCCTCCTCACACTTTCCCAAACTCTCCCCACACTTACCCAACAACTTCCCACACTTTCCCAACCACTCCCCACACATTCCCAACCCCTTCCCACACTTTCCCAACCACTCCCCACACTTTCTCAACCACTGGCCACACTTTCCCAAACTCTCCCCACACTTTCCCAACCATTCCCGACACTTTCCCAACCATTCCTCACACTTTGGGAACCACTGCCCACACTTTCCCAACCCCTCCCCACACTTTCCCAACCCCTCCCCACACTTTCCCAACCCCTCCCCACACTTCCCCAACCACTCCCCACACTTAAGCAACCCCTCCCCACACGTTCCCAAACTCTCCCCACACTTTCCCAAACTCCCCCCACACTTTCCCAAACTCCCCCCACACTTTCCCCAAACTCTCCCCACACTTACCCAACCCCTTCCCACACTTTCCCAACCACTCCCCACACTTTCCCAACCCCTCCCCACACTTCCCCAACCACTCCCCACACTTCCCCAACCTCTCCCCACACTTTCCCAACCCCTCCCCACACTTTGGTAAGCACTCCCGACACTTTTCCAACCACTCCCCACACTGTCTCAAACCCTCCCCACACTTTGGCAAGCACTCCCGACACTTTCTCAATCACTCCCCACACTTTAGCAAACTCTCTCCACACTTTATCAACCACTCCCCACACCTTACCAAACTCTCCCTACACTTTCCCACCCACTCCCCACACTTTGGCAACCACTCCCCACACTTTCCCAACCACTCCCCACACTATGCCAAACTCTCCTCACAGTTTGGCAAAATCTCCCCACACTTTCCCAAACGCTCACGACACTTTCCCAACCACTCCCCACACTTTCTCAACCGCTCCCCACACTTTCCCAAACTCTTCTCACACTTTGCAAACCCTCCCCACACTTTCCCAAACCCTCCCCACACTTTCCCAACCCCTCCCCACACTTTCTCAACCCCTCCCCACACTTCCCCAACCACTCCCCACACTTTCCCAACCACTCCCCACACTCTCCCAAACTCTCCCCACACTCTCCCAAACTCTCCCCACACTCTCCCAACCACTCCACACACGTTCCCAAACTCTCCCCACACACGTTCCCAAACTCTCCCCACACTTTCCCAAACTCTCCTCACACTTTCCCAAACTCTCCCCACACTTTAGCAAACTCTCCCCACACTTTCCCAACCCCTCCCCACACTTTCCCACCCACTCCCTACACTTTCTCAACCACTTCCCACACTTTACCAAACCCTCCCCACACTTTCCCAACCCCTCCCCACACTTTCCCAACCCCTCCCCACACTTTCCCAACCACTCCCCACATGTTCCCAATCTCTCCCCACACTTTCCCAACCATTCTCCACACTTTCCCAACCATTCCTCACACTTTGGCAACCACTGCCCACACTTTCCCAACCCCTCCCCACACTTTCCCAACCCCTCCCCACACTTTCCCAACCCCTCCCCACACTTCCCCAACCACTCCCCACACTTAAGCAACCCCTCCCCACACGTTCCCAAACTCTCCCCACACTTTCCCAAACTCCCCCCACACTTTCCCAAACTCCCCCCACACTTTCCCCAAACTCTCCCCACACTTACCCAACCCCTTCCCACACTTTCCCAACCACTCCCCACACTTTCCCAACCCCTCCCCACACTTCCCCAACCACTCCCCACACTTCCCCAACCTCTCCCCACACTTTCCCAACCCCTCCCCACACTTTGGTAAGCACTCCCGACACTTTTCCAACCACTCCCCACACTTTCTCAAACCCTCCCCACACTTTGGCAAGCACTCCCGACACTTTCTCAATCACTCCCCACACTTTAGCAAACTCTCTCCACACTTTATCAACCACTCCCCACACCTTACCAAACTCTCCCTACACTTTCCCACCCACTCCCCACACTTTGGCAACCACTCCCCACACTTTCCCAACCACTCCCCACACTATGCCAAACTCTCCTCACAGTTTGGCAAAATCTCCCCACACTTTCCCAAACGCTCACGACACTTTCCCAACCACTCCCCACACTTTCTCAACCGCTCCCCACACTTTCCCAAACTCTTCTCACACTTTGCAAACCCTCCCCACACTTTCCCAACCCCTCCCCACACTTTCCCAACCCCTCCCCACACTTTCTCAACCCCTCCCCACACTTCCCCAACCACTCCCCAATCTTTCCCAACCACTCCCCACACTCTCCCAAACTCTCCCCACACTCTCCCAAACTCTCCCCACACTCTCCCAACCACTCCACACACGTTCCCAAACTCTCCCCACACACGTTCCCAAACTCTCCCCACACTTTCCCAAACTCTCCTCACACTTTCCCAAACTCTCCCCACACTTTAGCAAACTCTCCCCACACTTTCCCAACCCCTCCCCACACTTTCCCACCCACTCCCTACACTTTCTCAACCACTTCCCACACTTTACCAAACCCTCCCCACACTTTCCCAACCCCTCCCCACACTTTCCCAACCCCTCCCCACACTTTCCCAACCACTCCCCACATGTTCCCAATCTCTCCCCACACTTTCCCAACCATTCTCCACACTTTCCCAACCACTCCCCACACTTTCCCAACCGCTCCCCACACTTTGCCAAACTCTCCTCACAGTTTGGCAAAATCTCCCCACACTTTCCCAAACTCTCCTCACACTTTGGCAAAATCTCCCAACACTTTCCCAAACTCTCCCGACACTTTCCCAACCACTCCCCACACTTTCCCAAACTCTCCCCACACTTTGGCAACCCCTCCCCACACTTTCCCAACCCCTCCCCACACTTTCCCAACCCCTCCCCACACTTTTGCAAACTCTCCTCACACTTTTCCAAACTCTCCTCACATTTTCCCAACACCTCCCCACACTTTCCCAACCTCTCACCACACTCTCCGAACCACTCCCCACACTTTCCCAAACTCTCCCCACACTTTCCCAACCCCTCCCCACACTTTCCCAACCCCTCAACACACCTCCCCAACCACTCCCCATACTTTCCCAAACTCCCCCCACACTTTCCTAACCCCTCCTCACACTTTCCCAAACTCTCCCCACACTTACCCAACAACTTCCCACACTTTCCCAACCACTCCCCACACTTTCCCAACCCCTTCCCACACTTTCCCAACCACTCCCCAAACTTTCCCAACCACTCCCAACACTTTCCCAAACTTTCCCCACACTTTCCCAACCCCTCCCCACACTTTCCCAACCCCTCCCCACACTTTCCCAACCCCTCCCCACACTTCCCCAACCACTCCCCACACTATGCCAAACTCTCCTCACAGTTTGGCAAAATCTCCCCACACTTTCCCAAACGCTCACGACACTTTCCCAACCACTCCCCACACTTTCTCAACCGCTCCCCACACTTTCCCAAACTCTTCTCACACTTTGCAAACCCTCCCCACACTTTCCCAACCCCTCCCCACACTTTCCCAACCCCTCCCCACACTTTCTCAACCCCTCCCCACACTTCCCCAACCACTCCCCACACTTTCCCAACCACTCCCCACACTCTCCCAAACTCTCCCCACACTTCCCCAACCACT